>NW_026705581.1:0-300000 GCF_029867415.1 Vicia villosa
CATCTCCTTACAGACCAAAGATGAATGGAGCTGTAGAAGCAGCTAACAAAAACATCAAGAAAATCATTCAGAAGATGGTCATCACTTACAAAGATTGGCATGAAATGCTCCCGTATGCTCTTCATGGTTACCGTACATCAGTACGTACTTCGACTGGAGCAACTCCTTTCTCCCTTGTATATGGCATGGAGGCAGTCCTACCTATAGAGGTTGAGATTCCATCAATGAGAGTTTTGATGGAGGCAAAATTAACAGAAGCCGAGTGGTGTCAAAGCAGATTCGATGAATTAAACTTAATCGAAGAAAAGCGCATGACAGCTTTATGCCACGGACAGCTATATCAACAAAGAATGAAGAAAGCTTTCGACAAAAAGGTTCGACCTCGCACAATCAAAGAAGGCGACCTTGTACTCAAAAAGATTCAATCTTTTCTCACAGATTCGAGAGGGAAATGGACTCCCAATTATGACGGCCCCTACGTGGTCAAGAGAGCTTTCTCAGGAGGAGCATTAATACTCACGACTATGGATGGAGAAGAATTCACCCGTCCTGTGAACGTCGACGCAGTCAAGAAATACTTCGCCTAAATAAACAAAAGAACAGCTCGCTAAGTTGAAAACTCGCAAAGAGCGACTTAGGCAAAAAAGAGCGTCTCGATGAATCGAAAACCCGAAAGGGCGATTCAGGCAAAAGTTAGAGACATAAAAAAATATATTAATCAATCCCGGTAGACTTAAAACCCGAAAGGGGTAGTTTACGCAAAAGTTAGGGATATATGGCAAGTAACTGTGTTCAGGACAAACTTGATCATTCAAAATCCATAGCGGAGTATTCATCAACAGTAAGTCATCTTCTACGAAGCACGAATACAGCGCAACTCTGAGTGGAAGGGAAAGATAACGGTCGTCACGTTTCATCGTAGCCCTTTTCCCGAAAATTACCAATTTCCAACTTTGTAAATACTCCATGGAATCAAGCATTTGGCTGATTACCATTCCATATATAATAATTTGAGCCTTGTGCTTTCCTTTGCAATCTAGTCTTTTTCAGTTTCTTGAAATGCATTTTAAATTTTAAACAGTCATTTTCTTGAAACAAATGTTTTCATAAAATAAAAATGAATTTACTTGCAAAAAATAAAGGTGAAATTTCTTTCTAAGGTTTACAAACAATAGGAAGAATGCAAACAGTTGCTCCGAGAACGGTTGAGACTCCGGGAACCAATATTTCCCCATGAGGTCGCTTTGCGAACATCTCCCGATGACGGATCTTTACTTCAATTCATATTACTTACTTCGGACAGCGGACAACTGATAACCAGATATTCCCAACAGAGTTCGAACTACAAGAAGAGGACATCTTCTGATCAACAAGAATTCAAGTCGTATCTTAGGATTTTCCATCCGCGACAATTCTATTCACATTCACTTTACATTTTATCATTGTCATAATATTCATGCATACATTACATCATAATTGCATAGCCGAATCAGGCTTTGATCCTGTGAATGCCTAAGTCATTTAGGCATGAACTCAAGTTTCCCCTGCAAGTTCCGGAGAAACTTTTTCCTTCGAAACAACAGTTCATACACAAGGATCTCACCAAGCAAGTCAACAGATGGTAGTCTCCCTCAAAGAGATAGTTTGTTCACTTTTGGAATTCCTCAGCCGAGAATCTCCTGCAGAGCGACATTCGACAGTCTTCTTCAGATAAGATAGTCTGCTTCACATTTTGGAATTCCCTACAGGTTTGGTATTTCCCCAGCAGGGTCAAGAGGTGCCACTTCTTGTCAAAGAAAAATTCAGAATCTCCCAGCAGATCGACAAATGATTCCCCAGCGGAGTCAGTGAATGGTAGTCTTCATCCAGGAAGATAGTTCACGATCCCCAGCGGAGTCAGTGAATGATAGTCTTCGTCCAGAAGATAGTTCAGATTCCCCAACAAAGTCAGCAAATGGCAGTCTCTTTCAGCAGAAGACAGTTTGCTCACTTTCTATCATAACAAAGTCAGCAAATGGCAGTCTCTTTCAGCAGAAGACAGTTTGCTCACTCTCTATCATAACAGAGTCAGCAAATGGCAGTCTCTTTCAGCAGAAGACAGTTTGCTCACTTTCTATCATAACAAAGTCAGCAAATGGCAGTCTCTTTCAGCAGAAGACAGTTTGTTCACTTTCTTTCATGACAGGGTCGACAAATGGCAGTCTCTCCCAGTAGAAGACAGTTTGCTCCCCTAGCAATTGGCAAATGGCAGTCTTTTCCCAAGAAAAGACAGTTTGTCTGTTAAATACTCAAGAGATCGACAAATGGCAGTTTCTTCGAACAGTTTGTCTGTTTCTGGGATGTTTAACTCCCCACAGAGTCGATGAATGGCAGTTTTCCTCTTAGGAAAACAGTTCGTTGATTCCCCAGGCATCAGTTGACGAATGGCAGTTTTCACCCCGAAAACAGTTCGTCCGCCTTCAAACAAAGTCATTAGCCCCTCAAAAGATCATGAGGCCATATGACATTCTTTCAAAGACGTCAAGTCAAAAGGGAAGATGGTGAAGTTTCTTTACTACCGTCAAATGGCATCTTATCTCCAAGCGCTGATAAGAAGTTTGACGAGGAAACAAACCTTTGAAGTTTCTCTACAGCCGTCAAATGGCATCTTACCTCCAAGCGCTGGTAAGAAGTTTGATGAGGAAACAGACCTTTGGAGATTTTCTCTTTATCTGAGATATTGTCCAAACGCAACTGAGACCAGTTTCGAGATTTGGACATCCGGAACGAGAGGAGGTTGTTTACCTTTTTCTAAGTATCAACACTTAGTTAAAGAAGATGGATTGCGCATCCTACATTGCCATCCATTCGCCAGAATCCACATCAAGTATTTCTGCAGGAGTTTGTCTCCTCATCCCCCGCCAAGTGCGACAACGGGATCGAGTCATGCAAAGATTTTTATCAATTACAACATCTCAGGAGCGCCCAAAATTCGGGCATTCCTCGATATTTAAGTCTCTTTTACGCCGGAAAGATCGAGATATCAATCTCTCTCCCTCCAGATAAAAGAAACTTAAATAGGGGCATCTGTCATACCCTAATTTTTGACCCCCCTGAGATGACATATCTTCAGGATTTTCATCAAGTCAAAGTAAGTACTCAGGGCAGTCTGGCATTCAATCGAGGGTGTTCAAAGACAAGAAAACTCAGGCAAAGGATCAATCAATAGAGGGATTAGTCTCTAATACAATCATAAGACTCAAAAGCTTCATTATTTCACCTATGATTGATTAGACACCCAGTCATCTAAGTACAGAATTACTCAGATCAACAGACTAGGGTTTGGAGCCTATCAAGGACTAAAATCAGGGATCACCTTTGGGAAACCCTAAAAAGCCCCAGGGAACCATTCAAAGACATCAATCATCTTCAAATAACTCATATGACAAGATCCACTGGACATTACACCTCAGTTCAAAGTCTACAGTCATCATTGTCCTCTGGTCGACAATTAGGGTTTTTGACCTAATTCACCAAGATAGTTGACTTTTAATCAGGGCATGGATCCAAAACTCAAGACATGATTCAAGAATCTCTACTACCTCAATATAATCCATTTACATCAATCATTTGAGGAGAAGATCTTGTTTCTACACAAAAGCCCAAAAATTCACTTTGTCAGGAAAAGTCAACTGTGTGGGATCATCATTGACTTTTAAGGTTTTTGGTCAAAAAATGACTTTCAAAGATCAATATCATCAATATATGGATGTCAAAGTCATTTGACCAAAGAAATTCAAAGAAATTCATCAAGGAGCAAAAAGTCGGGAATTAGGGTTTTTGAGGGCATGGTGAGAACTCAAAATTTCACCTACACAACTCAAAAAACTTCCAACATGAAAGTTGTAGATCTTGCAAAATAAAACAACATCTTACAAGGGAACTTTTTTCAAAAGATCAACCATTTATGAAGTTTTGGAAATTTTGAAGTTTAGGTCATAAACACTTAGAAATTTTTCTAAGTGTTTTAACCTAGTTTTCATCCAACTTTGGGCTCATTTTTCACAAATTTCCCAAATGATTCTGAAGAAGACATAAACTAATGATTTGAAGTAGATGTTTAGGGCTTTCCAAATTGTGTTCAACCTTCTCCAAATTCAATTTGAGCTAGGAGTTATGCTTGTTCAAAGTTGGCCTCATGAAGTAAAATTATAGGTCATGTGCAAATTGGAACTTTGCAATTTTGTGCATTTTGCTTCATGAATGGATGCTACACGACCCATAACATGTCTGAAACAATACCATGCATTCATTTTCACCATGGCATGAAGATTGAAGAAGATTCCCAAAAGCAAGAACATGTGATTATGTAATCATTACTTTTGAGAATTTATGATAAGCAATGATTCACCAATTGGAATCTTCTCCTAAGCCAATAGAAACTTGCTACATATCAGAAATGTTCCCTAAGATCCTGCAAGATCAATGGATAGGGGAAGCTAGCCCGAAAATGCATCATTGCATTTTGGAGATTCTTTGAATTTCTTCATGGCTAAGAAACCAAACTCACTACACTAAGCAAGCTCACCACAGCCAATTGATCTGCATCCATTTGCCTATAAATAGAGGCCTCATTCTCATTCAGAAAACACACCAAAGCAACAGAATTCTTGCTTTCTCTTTTCTTTCTTCATACTTAGTTTTTTCAAAGGTCCTTTGGCAAGAAGACTCGGATTCTTCAAACCAAAGCTCTCTCTTTGAAAATAAGTATTCAAACACATTGAGGGAGGCATTTGGAGGTGATCCAAACCTCTGGAACACTGCTGGGCGTGGAGAATCATCATCTCCACCTCTCATTTGGAGCACTTGCAGTTGGAGGACCACAGAACAATTCAGGAGGTTTCAAGCCAAGCCAATCATCCAGGCACACTCCTCAGGTCATAGTGAAGCTAACCAGATGGCTGCAGCTCGTCTGTAACTCCAAATTCAACAACCTCCATGTCCACTTGAAGCTCAAATCGAGGGAGGTCCATAGAACAATTCAGAAGGATTCAGGCTACAATAAGCATCCAGTTAGCATCATTGAGTCTCAGGGAAGCTATTGAGATCATCCATTCAAGCCCAGGTGGTCTCTATCATCCTCACGACCTCCATTTTCAGAGGTAAGTTTATGAACCTCACTTCTCTAATTTAAGTACTCTTTGTGAAATAGCTCGATTCTATCTTGTTCAGCATCATCAGAGGATTGAAAACCCTCTATCATCATCCATTTATCTTTCAGTATAGTCATTTAATTTGATTTTGAAATTTTAGGGTTCTTCACGATTTCTGGTAAATTAGTTAGATGTAGTTAATATTAATTCATGTTAGTTACATATTTAGAATTGTGAGTGAATTTAGAGCAAGTTTCATGTTTACATCATTGCAAATGGTTGAGAGTTGAGAGAGTTCAGAAATTTGAATTGATGGAGCTTGAGGTTGAAGACGAAGATGGAGGGTGGCGCCATTTTTCAAATCTCTGAGCGAAGTTTGTTTTATTTTTAATGATAGGCGTTTCCTTAACGAATGAATAACTTGCCCTAGTGGCCACACATGCGCTCTTAGTCTCCTCATGCCCAAGGTCTGGGGTTCGAATCCCCCTCGCCTCAGACCTTTTGATTTTATTTTCTTTTTTTCACTCTATGCACTAGACAACACACATATTGCAATGAAATGCCCTCTATAACACCATGCGCGCGTTGGCTGGTTGGTGTGTGTTTTGATTGTTGGCTTCAAGGGCGTGGGTTCAAACCATGGTGAGGCCAAAATATTTTTTTATCACTTTTCCTTTTCATTTTCTTCACAACTTCACATAATTAATTCACTTATCAAATTAAATCATTTTCACTTCATTTTTCACACACTTTTTATTTAACATATCTATTTTGTGAATAATCAAAAAAATCATAAAAATATTATTTATTTCATGTATTTTTATTAGGTTTAAAATAGTATGTTTTAGTTGTTTTCTTAAATACTTTAATACATATTTTCACTTTGTTTTAACCTAAATCATTTTGTAAATAAAGTTTATGATAAAACCCTAATTGTTTAGGTCTTAATTAAGTAAAAAATCTTTATTTTTACTTTAATTAAGTTGACTTTTGTCAATTCTCAAAACTGTTTTCAATCTCCGAATAAATCAAATGATTAGGGTTTTCAAACAACAAAACCTTGTATCATTCAAAATCATTTTCAATTGCTTTTACACCAGTACTGTAAAGTACTGGGCCTCTAATAGAGTGTAAGTCCCAAAAAACCTTCTCTTCTTAGCTTGTTTTCAAAACTGTATTTTCAAAATCTTCTTTATGTTTTCAAAACATTCTTCTGGTATTTGAAGGGCATTATTCCCGGTGAAACTCTTCAGATACCTATGTGACCTTTGTCCATCTTCACTTCTTCTGTTTTCAAAAACCATTAACTGTTTATCATATATTCAACTGTTATCAACAAAACAACAAAAATTACTGTTGAGGCTCTGTACATACTTCTTCAATGGCCTCCACTCCATCCAGGTTAGGCTTTACAAGCTTTCAATTTACAGTCTTTATTTAAATTACTGTCAAATATAAATTGTGCATATATTAGTTTAGAACTACGTTTGAGTATAAACCTTAGGACAGTTAAACTATATATATATTATAGGAATATGGCCTAGGATTGAGAATGTCTTCCCGGTGAAGGCTCTTTCCTAATTAGAGATCTGTAGTTCAAACCCCCAAGATGAATTATTCCCGGTGAAACATCTTGGCAAAAACCTTAGAATCCAAATAAATAGGACACATCCACCCAAAGAGGAATTATTCCCGGTGAAACCTCTTACCCATTTGCTTAGAGCCAAAATAAGTTCAAAACCACATAGCTTTCTCTTGTGCTATAACAAGGACCCTCGATTAGCCTCCTCTTGGGCTTTGTACAAGGACCCACAGGCTTCTTAAAAGCATTTCCAGCTTCCTCTTGAGCTTGTATACAAGGACCCATCAGGTTTCTTATAAACATAGGAACAGGTCTTTAGCCACCTTTTAGCCTACCCTGGTGAGTTTCTTCCAATTTAAACCAGACTTTAAACAAGCTAAGTTTGTCTCAATTTTGCATTGAGTACACCTTTTGGAATGAGAGACATGGACAGTCTCTGTCACCCTTATCTTCATCAATCTTCCTTAGCAGAGTCTAGGATCCATGATTTGGGTCATCCTCAGCATTGAGTCAGCCTTCATCTTGGGCTTTAAACAAGAAGTCTCCACTAGATAATCTTTCTGCCAATCATTTCAATAAAAATCCCTGGAAAGGGTTAGCTTCCACACATTCCTTCATTTCAATAAATCCCTGGAAAGGGTTAGCTTCCACACATTCCTTCATTTCAATAAAAATCCCTGGAATGGGTTAGCTTCCACACATTCTTTCATTTTTAATATAAACCCCTGGAAAGGGTTAGCCTCCAAAGTCAATTAATAAAAAATGTCAAAAAAATAAAGATTCATTTCTCTTAGGAGATAATTTCCCCAAAAGAGTCAAAACCCCTGGAAAGGGTCAGCCTCCAAAAAAGCATGATAAAGTCAGTCTTTTAACAGACAAATTCACCAGCTGAGTCAAAATCCCTGGAAAGGGTTAGCTTCCAAAGAAAAACAGTCTTTTAATAAATAAAATCTCCTCAGTAGAGTCAAAACCAACAAAAACAGTTAGCCTCAACCTTGGGCTTCATACAAGGCACCCAAACAATAAAACTCCCCTGTTAAGAGTCAGCCTCAACCTTGGGCATTGTACAAGGCAGATAATAGAGTCTCCCCAGTGAGTCCTTCATCATTCAGTAGTCACAACCTTGGGCTTTGTACAAGGCAGATAAACCATACTTTCATGTGTCAAAGATTCCTAACACCTAGGATCTTTTCCCCTTAGAGTCATCCATACTCAATTCATTTATTTAAGAGTCTGCCACAACCTTGGGCTTTGTACAAGGCAGAAAATAATGTTTTCCCTAGCTAGAGTTAGCCACAACCTTGGGCTTTGTACAAGGCACATAAAATAGAGTCATTCATTCAATTATCCTCAACAGTTAGCCACAACCTTGGGCTTTGTACAAGGCACATAAATAGAGTCTCCCTAAGTAGAATCAGCCTCAATTCTGGGCTTTGTACAGAACACAAAAATACCCTGTAATTAATTCCCAGTGGAGTCATCTCCCAGAGTCAATAATATTAATTAATCAATCAAAAAGCCTCAAGCTTGGGCCTCATACAAGCCAGCTAAAGTCAAATCTTTTATACAGTAGATAGACATAGCTTATCTCTATAGAGAGATATTTTTACTACTCTACCACATTCAAACAAACAAACATTTCAATTTCAATTTCAATCAAAGTCTCCCATTTAGGACTCTGAAAGACATGCTCTGGCACATCCCCAGACTTGTACACTTTCCCTAATTTGGATGAGCATCTTTCTTTCATTTTAGAGGCACGATGGCTGTCATACTTGATCAACCAAGTAGACTCCCCTCTTGAATGAAATGAATCCAGTTATTCTGTCACTCCTTTAAATGTTTGTGGTAGAATAGTACAAATACCTCTCTGTAAAGATGATTTCATGTCTCTTTACTGTAAACAGAGATTTAATTCCAAGCTTCAACCTTGAGCTTCAAGCAAGGCACCAAAAAAAAACAATTAATTTCCCTAGTTAGTTCCCCGAACTACATTAAGCTCTGACTTCCACTAGGGATATGTAGGCATGAGGTTCACAAGGAATCTCAGCGAGCTAATAAAATACCAAAAATAGTCAGTCTGTCTATCTGTCTGTCTGTCTTTTCAAATCAAATCATTTCCTTCTCCTAACACAAAGGAGAAACTTTCCCAATCATTAGCAGCAAACACAATCACAAATGACACAGAGAAGGTTCCTGTAGAGTACTACAGATATGTAGGGTGTTTAAACACTTCCCTATGTATAACCGACCTCCCGGACTCCAGAATTTCTAGTCTAGGTGAAATCCCCACACTTAGCAAACTCCTAGGGTTTAGTTGAGATCTTTTTTTCCCTTTCCTACTCGTAGGACCAATAAGAAAGTTCGTGTGATATCGTAGGAAGAACTGAAACAAAATTCATCCCACCACGGGCGCATTCTCCTTCCAAATTTCGCGTGAAGGGTTTAGCGTGCCGTCCTCCCAAGTGAAACGGGGAGGTAAAGAAAACGACACCACAGAAAAATGGCGACTCTGCTGGGGATATAAGTGTTAAAAACCTTGGTTTTTCATCCAAACCAATGGTTGACCTGTTGCTGGTCCAGCCCCAATGAGGAATTAGGGATGCCAAATTCCCCCTCAAACAAGAGAGGTCCTGCCTAACCTCTGTGTCATTTCATGTGTTTGTTGCATATATATTTGTTTATTTTGTTTATTCTGTATCGGGAAAGGGCTTGATTCCCCCTTGTGGTGAGAAATCCTATACCCGGATTTGAGTGCAACATAAGATAGGATGGAGGATGTCTTCCCGGTGAAGGCCCTCTAATCTTGGTTTCCAAATCTACTCTTGGGATTTGCCTGGCTGGTTGTGATTAACTGCGCCACTGCATTCCGAGACTGATTTGTACCAGGAGGACCTAGAAACACATTAACCCCACTTAAAGCCTTTTTTTTAGGACGTAGAGCGGTGATTACGGAAGTAATTGTCACGCAGATACTACACTCAGAGAAAACTCTCTTATAGATACCAATCAACGTATCTTTAAGGTTGAGCAAAAACTCTGAGACCCCTAGAACCCGTTCTACAGGTACAAAAATCCTTATCCTTAGTTTACCATTGGGGCGGGGATTGCGTTTGGACTTCATGACCACTATACCCTTCAACGCCATGTTTGTTTAAAACTCTTGTGTGTGCATTCATGCATTCATGCATCATTCATTAATAAACAACTAAAAACAAAAAGAGTCTTTTTCGAGTCGTTTTTCAAGGAAACTAAATAACAAACGTTTTGAACTTCATAGAAAGAGAGAAACGGAGAAAGGACTTAAGGATCTATATTATGGATTACGGAAGAAAGAGAGCTAGGAAATACACCTTCAAGATTCCCCAGGTCGAGGAACTGGGAAAGCTCGGAAAACTGGTGGTCAACCCCCAGGCTTTCAAGGAGAAGTATGGAAAACTTCTGCCTTTGCTCAATACCAACATTGTGGATGGGATCCTTCCCACCTTGGTACAGTTTTACGATCCAACGTATCACTGCTTCACCTTTCCAGATTATCAGCTCATGCCTACGTTAGAGGAGTACTCTCGTCTGATTGGAATACCCGTGTACGCGCAAGATCCGTACTCCGGTTTGGAAAAGAATCCTGACGACATTATCATCACTGCAACTACTCCTTTGAACGTAGTCGACATCAGAACTCATATGGTGAGTAGAGGAGGAATTCAAGGATTGCCCTCCAAATTCCTGTTTGATCAAGCTCGGTACTTCGTCAGCATCCAAGATATGAGCGCTTTTGAGGAAATCTTGGCTTTGCTTATCTACGGATTGTTTTTGTTCCCTAACATTAACGATTTCGTCGACATCAATGCAATTAAGATCTTCTTAATTGGAAATCCAGTTCCAACCTTGCTTGCGGATGCTTATCACTCTGTGCATTCAAGAAACCTGCAGCGAGGAGGATTAATCACATGCTGCGTACCGTTGTTATACGAATGGTTCGTTTCACACCTGCCAAAGTCTAGCACTTTCTGGAACATGAGGGACGGCCTTTAATGGTCACAGAAAATCATGTCTCTCACTCATACAGACATTGATTGGTGTAGTCCTGACAACGACGAAACCAAGATCATCTTCAGTTGCGGAAGTTTTCCCAACATACCCCTTATTGGAACTAAGGGAGGAATTAGTTACAATCCAGCTTTAGCCCGTCGTCAATACGGCTATCCTATGAAAAATATTCCAAGTAGCATCCAATTGGAGGGTCTGTTCTTCAAGAACATCGACGATCATGGCAACATGCTGAAGAAGGAAATTGTCCAAGCCTGGCGTCTTGTTCACAGCAAAGGGAGAAGATTGTTAGGAAAACATCTTTGCACAGTTATTTTTATCCTGGTTCGTTGTTAACTAAACTACTCCAGTCCACCCCCATGGAGTGATTTACCTCACCTGAGGATTTAATCCACTAATCGCAACAGATTACAATGGTGTTCCACTTAGCCCACGACTAAGTCTTCTAGAGTATCCTGATCACAACCTGATCACTCTAGGAACAAATGCTTAGACACAAGCTAAGACTTTCTTAGAGTATCCTGACCACCACGTGATCACTCTAATTACAACTGCTTAGACACAAGCTAAGACTTCCAAGAGTATCCTGATCAACACTTGATCACTCTAGTTACTTACAAATTAATGTAATCAATTCTAAGAGTATTACAAATGCTTCTGAAAAGCTATAATCACAACAGTGATATTTCTCTTAACGTTTAAGCTTAATCTCACTAATATATTACAACAACAATGTAGTGAGCTTTGATGAAGATGAAGTTTCTGAGCTTTGAGTTGAACAGCGTTTCAGCAAGTTTTTCAGAATTAGTTCTTTCAGAATTGTTAACCTTGCTTCTCATCAGAACTTCATATTTATAGGCACTTTGAGAAGATGACCGTTGGGAGCATTTAATGCTTTGCGTATTCCGTACAGCATTGCATTTAATGTTTCACGCATTTGTCAACTACCTCGAGCCTTGTTCACGCTGTGTCTACTGACGTTGCCTTTAATAGCTTCCAACGTTCCTTTTGTCAGTCAGCGTAGCCTGCCACCTGTACTTTCTTCTGATCTGATGTTTGTGTATACAACGTTTGAATATCATTAGAGTCAAACAGCTTGGTGCATAGCATCTTCTTGTCTTCTGACCTTGAAGTGCTTCTGAGCGTGATACCATGACAACTTCAGTGCTTCTGCTTCTGATCTCAAGTTCTTCTGATGCTTTCATAGACCCATGTTCTGATACTGCCTTGACCATCTTCTGATGTCTTGCCAGACCATGTTCTGATGTTGCATGCTGAACCTTCTGAGTCAAAGCTTCTGAGCGCTGATTTGTGCATACTCTTTATATATTTCCTGAAAGGGAAATTGCAATGTATTAGAGTACCACATTATCTCACACAAAATTCATATCCTTGTTATCATCAAAACTAGGAATATTGATCAGAACAAATCTTGTTCTAACAGTTGGTAGCAATTAATGCTTTGCTAGAGTATACTGATCAACAACCTGATCACTCTAGAACTTACAACTTAATGTAAACAAATTCTAAGATTATTACAATGCTTCTGAAAAGCTATAATCACAACTGTGATATTTCTCTTAAAGTTTAAGCTTAATCTCACTATAATATTACAACAGCAATAAGTGAGCTTGATGATGAAGTTTGAGAGCTTTTGAATTTGACAGCGTTTCAGTTTAATGCGCAAGTGTTGTATTTAGCTTCTCATCAGAACTTCATATATATAGGCACTTGAGAAGATGACCGTTGGGAGCATTTAATGCTTTGCGTAATCCGTACAGCATTGCATTTAATGTTTCACTCTTTTGTCAACTACCTCGAGCCTTGTTTCCGCTGTGTCTACTGACGTTGCCTTTAATAGCTTCTAACGTTCCTTTTGTCAGTCAGCGTAGCCTGCCAGTCTAGTACTTGCTTCTGATCTGATGTTTGTGTAAACAACGTTTGAATGTCATCAGAGTCAAACAGCTTGGTGCAGAGCATCTTCTTGTCTTCTGACCTTGAAGAGCTTCTGAGCGTGATACCATGAGAACTTCAGTGCTTTTGCTTCTGATCTCAAGTTCTTCTGATGCTTCCATAGACCCATGTTCTGATTCTGCTTGACCATCTTCTGATGTCTTGCCAGACCATGTTCTGATGTTGCATGGTGAACCTTCTGAGTCAGTTACTTCTTGCGCTGATTTTGTGCATACTCTTTGTATAATTCCTGAAATGGAAATTGCATAGTATTAGAGTACCACATTATCTCATACAAAATTCATATCCTTGTTATCATCAAAACTAAGAATATTGATCATAACAAATCTTGTTCTAACAATCTCCCCCTTTTTGTTGATGACAAAAACATACATAAATGATATGAATTTGCGATCAGAATATCAGACGGCTAAAGACAATTACACAGCTATAGCACAAGCATATAGACAATGTGTGAATATGTCTCCCCCTGAGATTAACAATCTCCCCCTGAAATAAATACTAGAAGAATTTAAATAAAAGACTTCCCTGAGTATTTCAGTTGAGACGTTCACATATGCTTAGATCTTCAGAACATTCACAGCTTCTGATTCTTGCTTCCATAAGACAGCTTCAGAACTTGAATTTCCTAGATCTTCAGAATATTCATAGCTTCTGATTCTTGCTTCCATTGGACAGCTTCAGAACTTGAATTTCTTCTTGAGTCATTGCATGCTAGATTGTATCAGAACATTGTTGAATGTACCAGAGCATCATTAGAGCATCTCTACATCCTGAAATGTTACAGAACAAACTAAACGACAAAAGTCAGTAGGAATGAATCAGAACATAAAATATGTATCAGAACATATAATTATGTATCAGAGCACACAAACATAAAATGTTTCAGAGCATATAAAGAATAAGAATGAAAGTATATTCTATCATCAGAATATCAGAACATTCTTCCTTCTTGCTTCTGATCTTGAAGCTTTATAGCACTCAGCTTGCTTCAATTTCCATGTGCTTGATTCTTTATAGAATTGCTTTTCCTCATCTCTTTGCTTCTCATGTTGAGCTTTAAAGAGGATCTTCAATTCCTGCAAGACAACACTCAAAAACATAGAACTTTGCAAGTTCTGTTAGAAATGTGGAGCCTTTCTCCCAGCAACTAATAAAATAAATCAAATCATTTATCACATTTTTCTCCCCCTTTTTGTCATAACATCAAAAACATAAAAGATTCAGATGAAAAATACAACAAACACATAGAAGAAAAAAGATAATTTTCATTAAGCACGGAGAAAAGGTTCAGAAGTACAAGAGGAAGGGCAAGAGAAGATGCAAAGAAAAACAGATGCAGCAAAGCCAAAAGAAACAGTCTAAGACTCAATCTAAGATGACCGTAGCTTCGACATGATCTTGGCCAGCATATCATGAATCCCACTGTTGCTCTCATTCTGCCTTTCCATGAAAGCACGAAACTCAGCGTTGATTGATCTCTGCTCATCCTTGTTCTTCTGAATAACTTCCAAAGTCCTTGCAAGACGAGAAGGTTCATCAGAAGAAGCTTCACAACTTCTTTCCAGAGGGATGGCATTCTGATCCGCAGCTTCCATGATCAGATCATTTGCAGGATTTTCCTCAACAGGAATTGTTTCAGCAACATGATCAACATCTGCTTCTTGCATAGAAGCATCTCCATATTCTGTAGCAGGAACCTCAGAATCTCCATTCTCAAGTGCCTAAAGAATGGTAGCAAGATTCCTAGGAGCATGTCATACCCCAAAATTTGCCCATACTATTTCTCCTATTCAAATTCAAATTAATACACAAAGCTCCTAGACACATTCTTCTACACAAGACTCTAAAACTAGGGTTTGGCTTATTCAAAGGAAAATCAGTGAATCAATGGCTCCAAGGAATCTCATATGGCTCAATATATCTCACATCATCTCCATGACAATTATCAAGTCTCATCTCAAAGGATTGGTCACTCAATTGTTCAGAAAGTCAACAGTCGACTAGGTTAACCTAAAAGTCAACTGTGGTCAAAGTAAGGTCAAAACTCCTGATTTTTTTTGTCAAAATCCTTATATTGAAGTATCATTCACCATTTGATCAAGAATTGATCATGGTTCATCAAGGAAAGATCAAAAATCAACAAATCAAAAAGTTTCTAAATTAGGGTTTTGTATAGGAAAAGTCAACTGAACTTTGACCAGCCATAACTTTCACATGGAACATCCAAAATTTTCCATCCAAAGCTCATCTTGAAGGAAATTTGATTCTCTATAACTTTGTCTCTCACATGCCAAGTCTAAAAATGCTTCATTTGAGAGATATGGACCAAAACATTACAGGACCTTTTCAAAAGTCAACAAAAAGACACTTTTTTCAAAAGGACATAAAATGAGCATGGGAAATAATTTTTATGTGAGACCAAAGACAATGGTTAGAGGACTCTCTAAGGATTCTAAAAAGTCTTAGAACACTTCCATAACTCAAAAATTGAGAGAGATAGGCCTTATCAAAGTTGAGTTATTTTGGAGGGAAAAATGTGAAAGAATTTGAATATCTTTGCAAATGGGCCTAAGTTATTTTGATTCAATCTTGATCCACAAGTCATCTAAAGCCTCAAACCCAATTCCCACGAAATTTTGGCTTTCATTTGATTTTATATAATTTTTTTGATCATTTAAATATGATAATTAACTTATATAAATCATGAAAATCAAAATATTCAATTAAAAATCCAATTCCAATCAAATCCAATCACAATTATGTCCCATAATCATCATATTTTCGTGCAAAATAAAATTGGACAAGATTGAATCAATATTGGCCAATTTTAGAAAGTTTCATAACTAATTTTCAATCAAATTTCCCAATTGACAAATCAAGGATTCATTGAGATTTGCTCATATTTTATTAACCTAAATTAGTCTCCTATAAGTACTGAACGAGTTCAGATGGCAAGGGTTACAAGTTTGCTGCAGAAGAGAACCCTACTCAAGCTCTAAAGTTCATCAAAATCTCAAACTCGAATTTTGCATCACAGGACAATTCAAGGCATTTGATCGATCCAAACACGTTCCTGGATCATCATTGAGTGAATCCCAATCGTTTTCGAGCATTGAGCCATCAAGAACAAAGCACTGTAAGTCATTCTTTGTCCGATTCTAATTTTCTTCGATTGCATTATTTCAAGCATCCATATTATAATCTAATTGCATATTCGTGTTTAGAATGTTGTGTTTATCGTTTTTGGAAAATTTGGTGCGTTATTATGTTGTTATGAGTATATTGCCATGTTAGGGTTCGAACCTTCGAATTGGGGGTTTTTGATACAAGGTTCTTTGGATCAAATTGACACCATCACTAGGTTCGTGAGAATCATAAGAACTCAAGGGTACCATCGCGAAAGATTTGTGTTCTTTTTTGCACCTATTCGCTATTTTCAGGTCACATATTCTTAGTGCTTTTTCTAAAAAGCGCTGTAAAAGAGTCTGGTTTCAGAAATCCAAGGAAGAAGACGATTAGGTGGCGCGCTCTGGATGGCTGGTTCAAAACAAGAAAGCGCGCGCTGAGTCTTGGAGGCTGGACCGGTTCAGTGCATCATGACGCACGCGCTACCATGGTCCCCCATCATCTCTGCCATCCATTCAATCTTCAGATCCATCCAACGCTCCCGGACGTGAAGGCACACCATAGTCCACGCGCGTGAGTTACACGCGATCAAAAGTTAAGTTTTTTATAATTTTTTTTATTTTTAATTATACAGCCCTTTTTGCTTTATTTTTTAAATATATATATATATATATATATATATATATATATATATATATATATATATATATATATATATATATTGTTTTTTTTTCTCAAATAAAATTTGTTTTATATATAAATTATATAAAAATTTTATATAAATGTATTTATACTTATTATTTATTTATTTTATATAATGTTTAATATATATATATATTATTTATAATAATAGTTATTTAATTTGATTTAATTATTAAAAACCTTTAAAAATTCATATGTATCTTATTTTTATTCCAAAAAATTCCTAAAAATTATTTTTACACTCGATTTTATTTTCTTATCCTGATTTAATTAATTAGGTCGTGAGACCAATAATTAATTAAATTCATTTATCATTATACTCAATTTGAATCCTAATTAGGGTTTACGAGAATTAACCCTACACTGAATATTTTGGTTTTGTGTTTCTTTTCAGGGTTGACTCTTCAAATACACTCCGACTACGCGCCACGTCAAACACAAAGCTAAGTATTCGATTCTTTTATTTTTAGAGTCTATCTTGTTTCCTTCTGATTCTAGGGTTTACCCTTTATACTTTTTGAACTGTTCATACACTCACCCCCCTTTCTTTGCCTTTGCCCTTGCCATTTTTCAGGGTTAACTCTGAGGTTTCCTCCGACCGCCAACCATGTCAGATCAAATTCAAAATGCAAAGCTAAGTGCCTTTTTATTTATTCATCCTTAATTTCTTCATCTTTTATTTTTTAGGGTTAGCAATGTTTGCCACTGAACCGATAATGCACTCACACTATTTTGCCTTCTTATTTTTTCCCACCTTTTCAGGGTTTGCCCATTGCCAAACCGTCGAATAGTCAGTAACCCTAAACCCTAAACTCTAATATCTTCTGTTTTTAATTGTTATTTATTATCCCGCTGGTTTCAATTCCCCTCTCCTCCGCTGGTTGCAATTTCCCTTCCCCCATTATTATTGATAATATTAATTGTTATGGTTAGTAATCCTAGGGAGTGCAACTTGTTAATTGAATTAGAATCACCTATTTACAAGATAATATAACTAAATATAATCACGTGATTGGTGCACACACGCACACTTTTGGGTAAACCTTTCTATTGCCTGTTGCCTGTTGCCTTGTTGCCTGTTGCCTTGTGTTTTTTGCAGAATAGTCAGTCCCTCGAATACGAGGATACCTCAGCCCTGTTGCCTCGATTAAAGATCATGGTCCCTAATGATGCTGCCTTCGATACACTAAAAAATGATCTCGACCCTCGAAAGTTGCCTACGAAAAGGCTGAGGTATCCTCTGGTTGCCTAAACGAAAGGCTATTCTGATCCTTCCCTTAGACTACCTACCTCTCTATGGCATGGGTCAGTCTTATGGCGAACGATAATGCGATGACCCGTTTACATCAAAACGAAAGGCTTCCTGCCCTCTCATGGCATGGATAGACCCTTTCATCCTGAAAGGCTAAAAGAAACCTATCATCTAAGTTTAAGGTAATTGCTCCTAATTGCCTTGCTCTGGCTAAAACTGTTTTTTTCATATTCTTTCTCATAAATATTCAAAAGGGCTACGCTCATTTACGAGCTAAAGTCCCTATTCTTTTTCTTCTACATTTTTGTAAACAAAGAGCAAAGCAGTTAAGAGCCCATGGAAAACCATGGATGCAAAGGGTGCCTTACACCTTCCCTTTGCATAATTACCCCCCGAACCCTATTTTATTTAAAAGGTTTTTCCTGTTTCTTTTAGCCTTTCTAACTTGTTTAAATAAAATATAAGTCGGTGGCGACTCTTGCTATCCGCAACATTTCTTAAAAGTCAGTTCACCGTATTACAGAACTGGCGACTCTGCTGGGGAGAATTTTCTTATAAAAGAGGGGTTACCTTAAAAGTTTAGGAACACTTTAAATGTTTTCTATTATTTGCTTTGTTTGTTTTATTTTTCAGGGGCGTTTTGGGAATTAACTGAAGGACGAATCCTACACCCGGATTCAAGAACATCTAAGATAGGAAGTGGCATAGTCATGGCGACCTCCTTCATGTATGTGGAGGATTGGTCAATATGAGAGTTCACGCTTAAGTTAGGCCTCTATGGGTGTTTGCATGCTTCTCTTGTATGAGGGAGGTTCGTGCGGATGTCCGTGGGTGAGTCAGAGCTTAAGGACCTTTAGTTACCTTTAACCCATCTTGACTTTTAGGAATGTAGTGGGGGGACTACTCTTTCTCAAAGTATCATTGCATGGTATGTATGTATCATGTTCGAGGGTGCTTTAGGAGGGCTGAAAATTCTGGGTAACTCGGTAGAACCCGTTGCTGATATCATCTTCATCCTTAGAAACGCCTTTGGGAAGGGTATCTCACATGATTAAAAACTCCATGCAAGCCAAGCCTAAGGAAATTGTGTGATTTGTGTGGACTTGTTTGTGTTTGTGCATCATGCATACATGCATCATTCGTACATGGCATGGCTAACCCATTTCAAGGAATTGGGGATTTTTAACCGTATCTTGTTTTGTAGGTTGTTTGAATATGGAAACCAAAGGCCATAAACCATTCTTCCTCAATTTCAGGAAGGTACCTACTCCATTAAAGGTTTTCTGCGACAACACTTCTGGTTCTCTCAGATTCAGTGAGTCTCTCAACATGCTTATCGGTTTAGTACGAACTAATGTGGATGAGGTTCTTCTCAACACCATGATTCAATTCTATGATCCGTTACTACATTGCTTCACTTATAGAGATTTTCAGTTGGTACCATCTTTGGAAGAATTCTCACATTTGCTGGGGCTCCCTGTGCTCAACCAAATCCCTTATACTGGTAAAGAAGAAGATCCTAAGTTGGAAGTCATCGCTGCTGCCCTACACTTGCCAAGATCTGAGATTGAGAAAGTTTGGATTAGTAAGAATGAGTACTCTGGATTACCCCTTGATTTCCTCTACGAAAAAGCGGAGATTTTTGCTAAGGCTTCAAGTATGGATGCTTTGGAAGCTGTTTTGTCTCTTTTAATCTATGGACAAGTTCTATTCTTCCATTATGACAAAATTGTTGATGTGGCTGCTATCAAGATATTTCTAAGTAAGAATCCCGTTCCTACCTTACTTGGTGATTTGTTACATTCCATTCACTTCCGAGTATCAAAAAGGAAAGGTTGTGTCCTTGGATGTGCTCCGCTATTGCATAAGTGGTTTATTTCGCACTTACCTCTCTCCGTAAGAAAGAATGAAGAAGGCTTAACTTGGGCTCAAAGAATTATGGAGCTTTCTTTTGACAACGTTATTTGGTACCAAAAGGAGTTTGAAAGAACTTTACTATTTGATAGTTGTGGGGAATTCCCCAATATACCGCTTCTTGGTATTCGTGGGGGAATAACGTATAATCCTATTTTAGCTCGACATCAGTTTGGGTTCGCTTTGAAGGATAAGCCACGTTCCTTGTATCTCAGTTCAGAATACTTCAGCTATGATTCAGAGAAGTCAAAGAAAAGAGATCTCTTCATCAAGGCTTGGTCGAAAGTAAAGAAAGTTGGTGCAAAAGATATAGGAAGGAGAAACTACATGCCATGGGACCCGTACTTCCAATGGGTTTATGATCGAGTTATGGAGTTTGGGATGCCTTACCCTTCTGATACGCCCATAGTACCAAGGGTAACTCCTCCTGCTGCCTTGTTGGAACCATTAACCGACTAAAGAGGGAAAGGGATGACTTCGAGAGACGCTTGCTAAAAGCTGAAGCTGAAAAGGAGGTGATGACACAAGATGCTAAAGAGCGAGAGACTTTGCTTGATTACTTTTCTCGAAAATGGAAGATTGAAGATTTTGTTTCCCCCGATCAGATTAATTCATGGGAAAATGAAATTTCAAGGCTTATTCAAGAAAGGGAAGAAATGATCAAGGCGCACAAGGAAGAAGTCAGGGTGCAGAAAAGGAGGCGTCGTCAAGAAGACAAAAATCCTGGAATTTAGACTTTTATTTGTTTTTATCTATTTATTTCTTTTTCAGTCTGATGTAACTAAAGAATTATGACCTTATAAGCACGTAATTTAATTAATAATATTGTTTTTTTTCATTTTTTAATATGTGTTAAAAGTCCCTTTAATTCCTTGAAAACATTGCATATGCATAATCATAACATTCATGAACATCGCATCACAGGTTTCATAAAAACAAATGCCTCATCTTCATGCTGTTTATTTCAGTAAGAAAGATGGATCTCGAACAATCTGTCCAAGGGGCAAGACGAGCTGAAAGCCCTTCTGACTAAGAAGGAGAAAAAGACCAAGAAACCCAAAGGGGTGATCAACCTGGGAAGAAGGTTCAAGGGTCGTCCCAAGAAGGCTGAAGAAACTGGGATTCCTAAAGACGAGGAAGAGGAAGAGGAAGGAGATGACCTCAGTGTCAAGAATAATCAGGGAAGCCATGTAGGTTCTGATGGTCAGGAAGAGGAAGAAGAAGAAGATGAGTATCCTCAAGACGAGGATTACACTGATGAGAAGTATAGGCTACTAGAAGAGCGTCTGAGAAGTGTGGAAATTCAGAAGATACCTGGGCTGGATTTTGAAGAACTAGGACTCGTTCCTGTGGTCGTTATTCCTCCGAAATTCAAAACTCCCGCATTTGCTAAGTATGATGGAGCCTCCTGTCCCAAGATGCACTTGAGATCTTATGTAAGGAAGATTCAGCCTCACACTGCTGATAAGAGGCTCTGGATCCATTTCTTTCAGGAAAGTTTATCTGGAACTCAACTCGAATGGTACTATCAACTGTAGGGTGCTAGCATCCGTACTTAGGAGGATTTGGTTGTTTCTTTCTACAAGCAATACCAATACAATTCTGATCTTGCACCAACTCGCATGCAACTACAAAGCATGTCTATGGGACCTAAAGAAAGTTTCAAGGAGTATGCGCAAAAGTGGAGAGATTTAGCTGGAAGAGTCCAACCTTCCTTGACTGATAGGGAGTTGGTGGACATGATCATGGGCACGCTAACTGGACCGTTCTATACTCACTTACTGGGTAGTTCTTCATCTGGGTTTACTGATCTTATCTTGACTGGAGAACGTGTTGAGAATGGTATTCGAAGTGGGAAGATTCAAGTGGGCGCATCCTCTGGTACTGCAAAGAAGCCATATCATGGAAGAAATGAGTCTAATGCTATTCATAGTCAGAGGGGCCGTGGTAAGAATGATCAGAATCAGTCTGTCGGTGTCGTCCTCATCTCTGCTCCAACATCTCAACAATCTCCCAGACAAGAGTATCAACGCAAAACTGATAGACCAAGGAGACAATTCACCCCGATCAATATGCCTTTGTCTCAAGCCTTACAACATCTACTAAAGGCTAAGCTGGTCACCCTGAAGGATCCTCCGAAGTTTGTCAACACTGCTAGTCCAGCTTATGACCCCAAGGCTACATGCGCTTACCATTCTAATGCTACTAGACATAATGCAGATAATTGTTGGGCCTTGAAAAACAAAGTCCAAGACATGATAGAAGCTGGCGAGATCGAGTTTGACGCCCCAGAGACTCCTAATGTCATCACTGCTCCTATGTCAAAACATGACAAGACTGTTAATGCTATCATGGACACAATCCATGTCTATGACGTAAGAGATCTGTCAACTCCTCTCCCTGACATCAAGAGAAAGCTGCTGCAAGCTGGTTTATTTCCAGGTTACGACCCTGACTGTTATTACTGTGCACTCCTGCCCAAGCGTTGCGAGAATTTGAAAAGAGGTATCCAAGGCTGGATGGATCGTGGCACTATCCGATTTGAGAAGATTCCTTCTATTGAAGATTTGTGCGAAGGTTTTTCCCATGGTTTAAAGTTTGAAGATGTCTCCGTCATTTCCAAAGTCCCGTTGAAGATCCCTACCAAGGCTCCTTTCAAGATTTCTGCTGAACCCCATATGGCTCCGATCGTTATCACTCAACCTGGTCCGATGCCATATTCTTCTGATAAGGCTGTCCCTTGGAATTATGGTGCCGAGGTCTATGTTCAAGTAGTTAAGCAAGAGCTTGAATCTGATAAAGTTTCTGAAGATGCCAATCCTGATGTGGGTAATATTGCTGGAACTAGTAAAGTGACAAGAAGTGGAAGAGTGTTTTCTCCAGAGATCTCCCCAAACACTGCTTCACCTGCTGCTACTATTATCCCAAGTGCTGATGATCATGGTAAAAGACCACTGCATGAACCTGAGACTGTCACTGAAAATCCACCATCTGAAGAAACGAACGAATTCCTGAAGATCATTCGCAAGAGTGATTATGACATTGTTGAACAAATGGGGCATACTCCTTCTAAGATCTTTATGCTGTCACTCCTGAGTTGTTCCAAAACTCACGCCAAAGCTATGATGAAGTTTCTAGAGCCTGCCTATGTGCCACAAGAGATTACTGTCACTCAACTCGAGAATTGTATTGCAAACCTGACGACGGATAACTACCTTGGGTTCTCTGATGCCGATCTGAGTCCTAGTGGAAAGAATCATAACAAGGCACTGCATATCTCCATTGAATGTGGTGGTACCACCCTGGCTCATGTACTGGTTGACAATGGCTCGTCTCTGAATGTGCTACCCAAGTTGGTGCTGGACAAACTCAAAGTGGACGGAATTGAGTTGAAATCCAGTGATGTGATAGTAAAAGCTTACGATGGCACAATGAGTACTGTGTATGGCGAAGTTGAGCTCCCGATCAGAGTAGGTTCCCAGACTTTCAATATTGTGTTCTATGTGATGGATATTCGTCCCGCCTATTCATGTCTGCTTGGACGTCCTTGGATACATGGGGCAAATGCTGTGACTTCAACTCTCCATCAGAAACTGAAATACCCAGCGAAAGGCAAGATCGTCACTGTGTATGGTGAAGAAGAGTATGTGGTGAGCTTCATAGATGAGACCAAGTATCTTGAATTCACTGGAGAAGCTTTTGAATCTCCCCGTATAGCGTACGAACTGGTCCCCCAAGTGGTTCCCGAGACTAAGCACGTCTACACTCCTCCTAAAGTTACTGGGGTTATTCCTGCAATGGCTTCTCTGAAAGACGCTAGGGCTGTGGTAGAAGAAGGTGGCTACACCATCTGGGGGCAATTACCTGATATTCCATACAAATCCAACAAATGGGGTTTAGGCCGCACGGCTAAGGATCAGAAGGGAGAACAACATCCTCGTCCTAAAGGTTTGAAGCATCATTTCATCAGCAAGGGGGTCAATGCCATTGGAGAAGATGAAGATAATTACAACCTGGACAAGTGGATCTTCCCTACATCAGACAAAGGGCTGGACAACTGGAAGACTGAAGACATTGTTTCTATCTCCTATAGTCAGGAGTAATTGTCGTTCTTAGTTTTATTTCCTGCTTTCCTTTTTTATTTCCAAGTTTAAATTATGTACTTCAATAAACAATAAACTCTAAAGCCGTGTGTCCTGCCCGAGGCACAATGGTCCATTGTTAGGGATTGTCATTTCATAAGCATATTTTCATTCAATAAAACATTGGATGTTTCGTATTCAAATTGTGTGTTCACTTTTATTTTTCTTTACTTTTATAGCTATGTGTTCTCACACACACCCACATAATGCACTGCAGATTCATATCCACACTGGATCCTATTGATAACGACTCTGCTATTGCTAAATATGACTTTGAAAATCCGATCTACCAAGCTGAGGATGAAGGTGAGGAAGGTTGTGAAGTGCCTAGAGAACTTGCCAGATTACTAGAGCAAGAAGAGAAGACTATACAGCCGCACGAAGAGCCAATTGAGGTTGTGAACATAGGTACCGACGAAGAAAAGAAAGAGATCAAGATAGGGGCTGAATTAGAGGATACTGTCAAACCAAGATTGATTCAGATGTTATGAGACAATGTTGAGATCTTTGCTTGGTCCTACGAAGATATGCCTGGGCTCGATACTGATATTGTGGTTCATCGTCTACCTATCAAAGAAAACAGTCCTCCGGTTAAACAGAAGTTACGAAGAAGCAGACCTGACATGGCTCAAAAAATCAAAGAAGAGGTCGAGAAACAATTCAACGCTGGGTTCCTGAAAGTAGTGAGTTATCCGCCATGGATTGCCAACATAGTACCCGTACCCAAGAAGGATGGAAAGGTCAGAATGTGTGTAGACTACAGAGATTTGAATCGAGCAAGCCCTAAATATGATTTCCCACTACCGCATATTGACATTCTAGTTGATAGTACTGCGCAATGCAAGGTCTTCTCTTTCATGGATGGTTTCTCAGGTTACAATCAGATCAAGATGGCACCCGAAGACATGGAGAAAACAACCTTTACTACACCTTGGGGCACTTTCTGTTACAAGGTTATGCCATTTGGATTGAAGAATGCTGGGGCAACGTACCAACGCGCAATGGTAGCTCTATTCCATGACATGATCCACAAAGAAATAGAGGTCTATGTTGATGATATGATTGCGAAGTCCAACACTGAAGAAGAACATCTAAACCATTTGCAGAAGTTGTTTGATAGGTTGAAGAAGTACAAGCTGAGACTGAATCCGAACAAGTGTACCTTTGGCGTAAGGTCTGGTAAGCTGCTGGGTTTCGTTGTTAGCAGTAAAGGTATTGAAGTCGATCCTGCAAAGGTAAAAGCTATACAAGAAATGCCTGCTCCGCGAAACGAGAAAGAAGTTAGAGGATTCCTGGGACGTCTGAACTACATTGCTAGATTTATCTCCCATCTGACCGCTACTTGTGAGCCAATCTTCAAGTTACTGAGGAAAGATCAAGTAGTGAAATGGAACGACCAATGTCAAGAGGCCTTTGACAAGATAAAGAAGTACCTGCAAGAACCTCCGATCATGATACCACCTGCTGAAGGAAGACCTCTAATTATGTACTTAACAGTGTTAGAGAATTCGATGGGGTGCGTACTGGGGCAACATGACGAGTCTGGTCGAAAAGAGCATGCAATATACTACCTTAGCAAAAAGTTTACCGACTGTGAAACAAGATACTCACTGCTCGAGAAAACTTGTTGTGCTTTGGCATGGGCGGCTCGCCGACTGAGACAGTATATGTTGAACCATACCACTTTGTTGATTTCTAGAATGGATCCTATCAAGTATGTGTTCGAAAAACCCGCTCTCTCTGGACGAATAGCAAGATGGCAAATGATATTAACAGAATACGACATCCAATATACAACACAGAAAGCAATCAAAGGAAGTGTAGTGGCAGATCATTTGGCCCAACAAGCGGTAGACGACTATCAATCCATGAGTTTTGAATTTCCAGACGAAGATGTTATGCTTGTTACTGACTATGAACAACCTGGCCCGAATGAAGGACCTGAACCAGGATCCCGATGGGCTATGGTTTTTGATGGAGCTTCGAATGCACTTGGTAATGGCATTGGCGCTGTAATTGTCTCTCCCGCAGGTGGACACACCCCGTTCACAGCAAGACTATGTTTCGACTGTACCAACAACATGGCTGAGTATGAAGCATGTATCTTGGGACTCAGAGCTGCTATCGACCTAAGAATCAAGTTCTTGGAAGTATATGGGGATTCAGCCCTAGTAATCAGTCAGATCAAAGGAGAATGGGACACGAAGCATCCTAATCTTATGCCTTATAAAGATTTGGTGCTATCTTTAATTCCCCACTTCGAAGAGATTACTTTTGAACATATTCCCCGAGAAGAGAATCAACTGGCAGACGCATTAGCTACTATGTCGTCCATGTTCAAAGTCAGATGGGACAACGAGGCTCCTATAGTTATTATTGAAAGATATGACGAGCCCGCATACTGTTGCGAGATAGTTACTGACGAGGTTGAAGAAAAGCCATGGTTTCACGAAGTAAAAAGATACCTCGAGACTCAAGAGTATCCTGAAGGGGCATCTATCAATGACAAGAAGTTCTTAAGAAGGTTCGCATCCAAGTTATTTCTGAGCAATGGGACCTTATACAAACGTAATCATGATTCAACTTTGCTTCGTTGTGTGAACAAGAAGGAAGCAGAGAAGATCATGGAAGACATGCACGATGGCACCTTTGGAACCCATTCTAGTGGACATACTATGGCTAAAAAGATTCTGAGAGCAGGCTACTATTGGTCCACTATGGAAACTGACTGTCACCAACATTCAAGAACTTGCCACAAGTGTCAGATATACGCCGACAAAGTACACGTGCCCCCAGTTCCTCTAAACGTTCTAACTGCTCCTTGGCCTTTTGCAATGTGGGGCATTGATATGATCGGAGAAATCAAACCTACCGCTTCCAATGGACACCGCTTCATCCTGGTGGCCATTGATTACTTCACCAAATGGGTAGAAGCTGCTTCATTCGCCTCCGTTACCAAGAATGTGGTGGCTCGATTCATAAAGCACAATCTCATTTGTCGGTATGGCATCCCCGAAAGGATTATCACAGACAATGGTACCAATTTGAATAATAAGATGATTACTGAGCTCTGCACACAGTTCAACATCAAACACCACAATTCTTCTCCTTATAGACCAAAGATGAATGGCGCTGTGGAGGCCGCCAACAAGAATATAAAGAAGATTGTGCAGAAAATGACTGTGACTTGCAAGGATTGGCATGAAATGTTACCATTTGCTCTTCATGGTTACCGTACCTCTGCACGTACATCAACTGGGGCAACCCCGCTCTCATTGGTCTATGGTATGGAAGCTGTGTTACCGATTGAAGTCCAGATTCCGTCTTTAAGGATCATGAAAGAGGCAGAGTTAGACGAAGATGAATGGATTCAGACTCGACTGGATCAGATAAACCTAATTGACGAAAAGAGGCTTGCGGCTGTTTGTCATGGACAATTGTATCAGAAGCGTATGATCAAGGCATTCAACAAAAGAGTCAAACAACAAATTTATCAGGCTGGTGACTTGGTCATAAAGAGGATTATTCTACCACAAGGTGATCCCAGGGGCAAGTGGACTCCCACCTATGAGGGACCATTTGTAATCAAGAAGATTTTCTCCGGAGGAGCCATGATACTCACCACTATGGACGGAGAAGACTTTCCACAGCTTGTGAATGCAGACATAGTCAAAAGATACTACGCATAAATACGACCCGCTAGGTCAACGTACCTAGGCAAAAGTAAGGGCATCCCGGCAAACCAAAAAGGTTTGGGCAAAAATTAGGGATATATACAAAAAATGTACACCCGTCAAGTTGAAAACCAGAAAGGGCGACTTGGGCAAAAAAGGGTATCCTGCTAGATGGAAAACCTGAAAGGGCGGTCTAGGCAAAAGTTAAGGATTAAGCGTACGACTATGTCTCGTTCACATCATCCATCAAACATCAAGTTCAAAAGGCTCGGATCGATTCAATCATCTTCCTTCAACAAGCAAGGGATGAGATGCTCGAAGACATAATAGCAATAGCAGAATTGAAACTCAATAGGATTGTTTCCACATAGCTATTTTTCTTTTGTTTTATTTTGTACCCTTTTCAAAAACACACAATATGTTCTTTATTTTGCCTATTCATGGCTTTCTTAATACAAGTTATTTTCTCTATCTCAAGTTTTTCCTGTTCTTTTTCGAATACGCAAACGTCCAATGATAATGTTGAATGAACATATGCATATGAATATGATTGTCATCTATCTTTTCTGTCATAAAAATATCTATTAGTTCATTAGATAGGAAAGGCAAAGAGACAATGTCTAAGGTAATCCAGAAGTCCTCCTTCAAAGTCAATAATCTGAAGGAATCCCCACAGAGTATTCATTAAGAAGATATCTTCAATACCCTCAACAAAAGACATAGTTCCCCAACAGAACTTATCAATATCTCTTATCCCCAGTCAGGGTGTATCAAGTTACTGATCATCCCCAAGCAATAATCATAAATCCCCAGTCGAGTGTTTCCAAGATAAGATCGACAACAAAAAGATCTATCCTTCAGTCAAGACGTTCCAAAAAGCACCAATCATAGTCATACATCATAAATCATAAAGCATATTCATACATCGCATACATTACTTCATATGCACGTCCCTCATCTATTTTGAGGAGCACATAGCTCACGCATCATAATATTGCATAAAAAACTAATAATATTTGACAGGTACACTACAAAGATTCAAACTTTATTCAAAGCAAAACCTAACGCACGGTTTTCTAGACATCTAAGGATGCAAATTGGATTAGTCTAACGCACGACTTATTCATCAAGCCTAACGCACGGCATTCCAGACATCTACGGATGCAATTGAGATTAGTCTAACGCACGACTTATTCATCAACCTAACGCACGGTTCTCCAGATATCTGAGGATGCAATTGAGAATAGTCTAACGCACGATTTATTCTTCGACCTAACGCACGGTTTTCCAGACATCTGAGGATGCAATTGAGAATAGTCTAACGCACGATTTATTCTTCCACCTAACGCACGGTTTTCCAGACATCTGCTGATGCAAACTAGACCCAGTCTAACGTACGACTCAACCTAAGTCTATTCCTCAGAAACAGTCTAATGTACGACACACTCTGACTCTCAAGTACGTCAAGTCGGATGGCATCTTCAAGCCCATCTCCATCATACATCTTCTCCAAACACCTGGATGGCATCTTCAAGCCCATCTCCGACAAAAGTCCCTACTTCAGCTAGGGCAAATTTCTTGGTATTCTAGTGTTCAATCATCTTCCACCTTCAGATACCGACTGGCATACAAACCACTCTACATCTTCAGGTTTAAGATAATTGAGCAGGGGCAGCTGCCATACCCTAAAATTTGCCCATACTATTTCTCCTATTCAAATTCAAATTAATACACAAAGCTCCTAGACACATTCTTCTACAAAAGGCTCTAAAACTAGGGTTTGGCTTATTCAAAGGAAAATCAGTGAATCAATGGCTCCAAGGAATCTCATATGGCTCAATATATCTCACATCATCTCCATGACAAGTATCAAGTCTCATCTCAAAGGATTGGTCACTCAATTGTTCAGAAAGTCAACAGTCGACTAGGTTAACCTAAAAGTCAACTGTGGTCAAAGTAAGGTCAAAACTCCTGATTTTTTTTGTCAAAATCCTTATATTGAAGTATCATTCACCATTTGATCAAGAATTGATCATGGTTCATCAAGGAAAGATCAAAAATCAACAAATCAAAAAGTTTCTAAATTAGGGTTTTGTATAGGAAAAGTCAACTGAACTTTGACCAGCCATAACTTTCACATGGAACATCCAAAATTTTCCATCCAAAGCTCATCTTGAAGGAAATTTGATTCTCTACAACTGTGTCTCTTATATGCCAAGTCTAAAAATGCTTCATTTGAGAGATATGGACCAAAACATTACAAGACCTTTTCAAAAGTCAACAAAAAGACACTTTTTTCAAAAGGACATAAAATGAGCAAGGGAAATAATTTTTATGTGAGACCAAAGACAATGGTTATAGGACTCTCTAAGGATTCTAAAAAGTCTTAGAACACTTCCATACCTCAAAAATTGAGAGAGATAGGCCTTATCAAAGTTGAGTTATTTTGGAGGGAAAAATGTGAAAGAATTTGAATATCTTTGCAAATGGCCCTAAGTTATTTTGATTCAATCTTGATCCACAAGTCATCTAAAGCCTCAAACCCAATTCCCACGAAATTTTGGCTTTCATTTGATTTTATATAATTTTTTTGATCATTTAAATATGATAATTAACTTATATAAATCATGAAAATCAAAATATTCAATTAAAAATCCAATTCCAATCAAATCCAATCACAATTATGTCCCATAATCATCATATTTTCGTGCAAAATAAAATTGGACAAGATTGAATCAATATTGGCCAATTTTAGAAAGTTTCATAACTAATTTTCAATCAAATTTCCTAATTGACAAATCAAGGATTCATTGAGATTTGCTCATATTTTATTAACCTAAATTAGTCTCCTATAAGTACTGAACGAGTTCAGATGGCAAGGGTTACAAGTTTGCTGCAGAAGAGAACCCTACTCAAGCTCTAAAGTTCATCAAAATCTCAAACTCGAATTTTGCATCACAGGACAATTCAAGGCATTTGATCGATCCAAACACGTTCCTGGATCATCATTGAGTGAATCCCAATCGTTTTCGAGCATTGAGGCATCAAGAACAAAGCACTGTAAGTCATTCTTTGTCCGATTCTAATTTTCTTCGATTGCATTATTTCAAGCATCCATATCATAATCTAATTGCATATTCGTGTTTAGAATGTTGTGTTTATCGTTTTTGGAAAATTTGGTGCGTTATTATGAGTATATTGCCATGTTAGGGTTCGAACCTTCAAATTGGGGGTTTTTGATACAAGGTTCTTTGGATCAAATTGACACCATCACTAGGTTCGTGAGAATCATAAGAACTCAAGGGTACCATCGCGAAAGATTTGTGTTCTTTTTTGCACCTATTCGCTATTTTCAGGTCACGTATTCTTAGTGCTTTTTCTAAAAAGCGCTGTAAAAGAGTCTGGTTTCAGAAATCCAATGAAGAAGATGATTAGGTGGCGCGCTCTGGATGGCTGGTTCAAAACAAGAAAGCGCGCGCTGAGTCTTGGAGGCTGGACCGGTTCAGTGCATCATGACGCTCGCGCTACCATGGTCCCCCATCATCTCTGCCATATATTCAATCTTCAGATCCATCCAACGCTCCCGGACGTGAAGGCACACCATAGTCCACGCGCGTGAGTTACACATGATCAAAAGTTAAGTTTTTTATAATTTTTTTTATTTTTTTTATTTGTAATTATACAGCCCTTTTTGCTTTATTTTTTAATATATATATATATATATATATATATATATATATATATATATATATATATATATATATATATTGTTTTTTTTCTCAAATAAAATTTGTTTTATATATAAATTATATAAAAAATTTATATAAATGTATTTATACTTATTATTTATTTATTTTATATAATGTTTAATATATATTATTTATAATAATAGTTATTTAATTTGATTTAATTATTAAAAACCTTTAAAAATTCATATGTATCTTATTTTTATTCCAAAAAATTCCTAAAAATTATTTTTACACTCGATTTTATTTTCTTATCCCGATTTAATTAATTAGGTCGCGAGACCAATAATTAATTAAATTCATTTATCATTATACTCAATTTGAATCCTAATTAGGGTTTACGAGAATTAACCCTACACTGAATATTTTGGTTTTGTGTTTCTTTTCAGGGTTGACTCTTCAAATACACTCCGACTACGCGCCACGTCAAAAACGATGCTAAGTATTCGATTCTTTTATTTTTAGAGTCTATCTTGTTTCCTTCTGATTCTAGGGTTTACCCTTTATACTTTTTGAACTGTTCATACACTCACCCCCCCTTTCTTTGCCTTTGCCCTTGCCATTTTTCAGGGTTAACCCTGAGGTTTCCTCCGACCGCCAACCATGTCAGATCAAATTCAAAATGCAAAGCTAAGTGCCTTTTTATTTATTCATCCTTAATTTCTTCATCTTTTATTTTTTAGGGTTAGCAATGTTTGCCACTGAACCGATAATGCACTCACACTATTTTGCCTTCTTATTTTTTCCCACCTTTTCAGGGTTTGCCCATTGCCAAAGCGTCGAATAGTCAGTAACCCTAAACCCTAAACTCTAATATCTTCTGTTTTTAATTGTTATTTATTATCCCGCTGGTTTCAATTCCCCTCTCCTCCGCTGGTTGCAATCTCCCTCCCCCCATTATTATTGTTAATATTAATTGTTATGGTTAGTAATCCTAGGGAGTGCAACTTGTTAATTGAATTAGAATCACCTATTTACAAGATAATATAACCGAATATAATCACGTGATTGGTGCACACACGCACACTTTTGGGTAAACCTCTCTATTGCCTGTTGCCTGTTGCCTGTTGCCTTGTGTTTTTTGCAGAATAGTCAGTCCCTCGAATACGAGGATACCTCAGCCCTGTTGCCTCGATTAAAGATCATGGTCCCTAATGATGCTGCCTTCGATACACTAAAAAATGATCTCGACCCTCGGAAGTTGCCTACGAAAAGGCTGAGGTATCCTCTGGTTGCCTAAACGAAAGGCTATTCTGATCCTTCCCTTAGACTACCTGCCTCTCTATGGCATGGGTCAGTCTTATGGCGAAAGATAATGCGATGACCCGTTTACATCCAAACGAAAGGCTTCCTGCCCTCTCATGGCATGGATAGACCCTTTCATCCTGAAAGGCTAAAAGAAACCTATCATCTAAGTTTAAGGTAATTGCTCCTAATTGCCTTGCTCTGGCTAAAACTGTTTTTTCATATTCTTTCTCACAAATCTTCAAAAGGGCTACGCTCATTTACGAGCTAAAGTCCCTATTCTTTTTCTTCTACATTTCTGAAAACAAAGAGCAAAGCAGTTAAGAGCCCATGGAAAACCATGGATGCAAAGGGTGCCTTACACCTTCCCTTTGCATAATTACCCCCCGAACCCTATTTTATTTAAAAGGTTTTTCCTGTTTCTTTTAGCCTTTCTAACTTGTTTGGATAAAATAAAAGTCGATGGCGACTCTTGCTATCCGCAACATTTCTTAAAAGTCAGTTCACCGTATTACAGAGCAGAAGGACCTTCAACTTCTGGTGGGTCAACAACTTCTGGAATGACCAAGCTTGGGTCTTCCTTAGAAGGATTTTCCCTCAGAAAGTCAAAGAGCGTCCTGAAATCTCCGAGCAGAACAGGATATTAAGGTCTCCAGACCACAATTTCCCTGCAAGGGTTAGCTTCCATTGCAGCAGCAATTCTTGCTTCTTCCAGCTCATCCACAAACTTCTTCTCCTCAACAACAACCTTGTTTCTGAGGGGATGATAGTAGATACCATTGTCACCCTCCATAAGGTAACCATCATAACTAGGGGCAGCAGCCACTAGTCTCTTATGTACTCCCATTGCTCCTACTTGAAAATCCTGGTGAAAGCTTCTCCAGAGGTTTCTCGTAGAAACATCATCAAGACCATTGAGGAAAGCATCTCTCAGAAGGTCAAGCCTGCTAATCACTTCACTTCTGAACAACTCCAGACAAATGATAGGTTCAGGTTCAGGAGGGTTGAAGGTGAATTTGTAGTCAGGGTAGAGAAGGCAGTAAGGGTTGGATTTTCTGGTGGTTAGGGGATGGGATAGAGAAGATGGAGGTGCAGTGGTTGAGGAAGATGGGATATCTGTGGGAATGATTGAGGATGAAGGGATATTTGTGTTTGGAGTAGGTGAAGAAGGAATAATTATAATGGGTGTTGATGAGGATGGCTTGTCAGAAGGAGTTGGAGGAAGAATATATAGTGGTGTAGGGTTTAAGACAGGAGTAGAAAGAGAAGGTGAGAGAGGATTTTGTATAGTGAAGGTATTTTGTGGTTCAGAAGGAGGTGTAAAAACATGCCTGGAGACAATTGCAGAAGGAGCATTTGCAGATCTGGGAGTACGAAAGGAATCTCTAATTTTCTTCTGCTGATATTCTGGAGTGTTCACCTTGTCAGGATCATAGGTGATCCTCTGCTTCTTGGCTTGCTTGATCCTCTGCTTCTGATCCTTCTTCTGAAGATCAGCTTTTGACAGAACCACTCTACCATGGATCCACGCAGGATCAATTTCAGATTGTTTCCTAACAGAATCTTCCAAGTGGTGCTTGACAACCTTGTGAAGTTCTAAATGAAACAAAGTGGCAAAACCTTCAACAGGAACTCTCCTTGACAGAATATCTGGAAAGCTTGTACCAACAGAAGATACCGTCTGGATGAGATCAAGTCTGAACAAATCCACACCGTTGAAGACGGGACCTTGAACAACTCCAAGAAATTGGGACGCTCCAAGGGTCCTGATAGAATCCAGTAAATTACTTTCAGTCAGAATGTCAGATATCATTCTGGCGAAAGGAATAGTGTTCCTTGGAATATGAGGATACTTTGCCCTTTCTTCTTCTCTTGACTCAACAATAGAAGTCTTCAGATTCTCAAACAGAATGTGAGAGATGTTGAGTTCTATCTTTTTGCCAATGCAGAAGAGAGTATACTTGTGATCAGGACTGATGTAGGCAGAGGAGGAGAATAGCTTCTTCCTGTGGTGAAGAGAACCCAGAATAATCTCAGCCCACACTTGATAAAACGGCCTTAAAGTACCAGTTTTATGAGATTCAGTTCCGAAAGCAAGAGAGATTTGTTGTTCAACCTGATACCAATTAACCCTTCCAGGTTTAGGACCGGTGCAACCTTTTTCGTCATCCAGGTTGTATAGCTTCCTGATGAGCTTTTCTGTAATAACCACTTCATGCCCTAGCACGAAGGAAATGATGGCAGTTGGGGTAACCGTTGCATGTACCCAGAAATCCTTCACCAGTTCAGGATAAATTGGTCCAACAAATCTATCGAGATAGTTTGACCATCCCTGTGCTAATATTCTAGCATCACACAGAAAACCGTTTGCTCTTAGGTTGTTGAAGTCCACAGCAGATTCACAGAGAACTTCCAGTTCGTCGGTGGGAATCATGCATGTTTTCAGAGGAGCATACCCATACTTGCGGAGAAGAATCTGAGTAGAAGAGAGTCTTTCTACTGGGCTTGATGAACTTGATGAGGAATACATGATGATGTTGCTTGGTTTCAGATCACAAACTAGGGTTTGAAAGAAACGAATGCAAAGAGAGAGATACACAAATGGAGAAAGAGAGAAAAAGATGAAATGAAGATGAAGCGGGTTATTTAAACGGTTTGAAAAAGAAAATAAAATAAAGTAAAAAGAAAAACTGTTTAAAAGAAATGATTACAAAAAAAATGACATCAATATGCATTTAATGAGAAATGACGTTAGGAGAGATAATGTGACAAAGTGAAATGATTTGCACAGTTACCTAGGGTGGCGTCTCCTCAACTGCACGCATGCTTGTCCAAAAATAGTGAACACGTGTTCATTTTCTGGAAAGACTGGTGACAGCTGTTTTGCTTTAAAAGAGCTTCTGAATCAACTTAGATAATGAAACGTAAGTAATAACAAAATCAGAACTTCTAATTGATTAGTATCAGAACTTCTTATAGCAGCCTAGTCCTAACACATTTCAGAAGGTATTCATACAAAGATCTTCTCATCTTCTCATTCTGGGCATAAGTCCATACTGATATTCTTCAGAATGTACTTAAACCTATCTTCAGCAAGGGGTTTTGTAAAGATATCAGCCCATTGATGGTCTGTATCCACAAAGTTCAAAGAAAGAACACCCTTCTGAACATAGTCCCTCATAAAATGATGTTTAATCTCAATATGTTTAGCTTTGGAATGTAAGATAGGATTCTTAGATAAACATATAGCAGAAGTATTATCACAGAAAATAGGAATGTTACTCTCATATATCTGATAATCTTCTAGCTGACTCTTCATCCATAACATTTGTGTGCTACATCCAGCAGCAGCAACATATTCTGCTTCTGTAGTTGAGAGAGCTATGGTAGCTTGCTTCTTGCTGTACCAGGAGATCAGATGACTTCCAAGGAATTGACAACTTCCAGAAGTACTCTTTCTTTCAATTCTATCTCCAGCATAGTCAGCATCACAGAATCCTACTAAGTTGTATTCTTTAGATCTTCTGTAGACTAAACCAACGTTAGTAGTACCTTTTAGATACCTCAGAATTCTCTTAACAGCAGTTAAGTGAGATTCTCTAGGATCTAATTGGAATCTAGCACACAAACAAACACTGAATAGAATGTCAGGTCTAGAAGCAGTTAAGTATAGAAGAGATCCAATCATACCTCTATACAACTTCTGATTTACCTTCTTACTTACCTCATCCTTACCTAGAACACATGTTGGATGCATAGGAGTTTTGGCTTCTTTGCTTTCAGAAAGATTAAACTTCTTTAGAAGTTCTTTCACATACTTCGTTTGATGAACATAGGTTCCATCAGAAGTTTGATTGATTTGAATCCCAAGAAAATACTTGAGTTCACCCATCATGCTCATTTCAAATTCAGCCTGCATAGACTTAGCAAACTCCTTTCCAAGTGAAGCATTAGATGTTCCAAATATAATATCATCAACATAAATTTGACAAATTAAAATATCCTTCTTAGATGTTTTACAGAAAAGAGTTGTGTCCACTTGTCCTCTAGTGAAACCATTGTCTAGAAGGAAAGAACTTAATCTTTCATACCAAGCTCTAGGAGCTTGCTTCAAACCATACAATGATTTCTTAAGTTTGAAAACATGTTCTGGAGACTTAAAGTCTTCAAAACCAGGAGGTTGGTGGACATAGACTTCTTCATCTATATAACCATTTAAGAAGGCACTCTTAACATCCATCTGATACAGAGTGATGTTATGTTGAGTGGCAAAAGAAATCAGTAAGCGAATAGATTCTAACCTGGCCACTGGTGCAAAGGTTTCTGTATAGTCAATCCCTTCTTGCTGACTATATCCCTGAGCCACTAGTCTGGCTTTGTTTCTTACCACTTCTCCCTTTTCACTGAGCTTGTTTCTGAACACCCACTTAGTACCAATGATGTTGAATCCTTTTGGTCTAGGAACCAAATCCCATACATCATTCCTTGTAAACTGATTTAGTTCTTCTTGCATGGCAATTATCCAGTCTGGATCTTCTAGAGCTTGATCAACAGAAGTTGGCTCGATCAAAGAAACAAGACCTAATTGACATTCTGCATTGTTCTTAAGGAATGCTCTTGTTCTAATGGGACCATCTTTCTTTCCAAGGATCACATCTTCTGAGTGAGCTAAGGAGAGTCTAGAAGATCTTCTGACTGTTGGCTCTTCAGAAATCCTGAGATTCTCTAAAGATGCAGCAACTTGATCTTCTGATCCATTGCTTCTGAGACTTTCAGCTTCTGGAGCTTTACTTCTTGGTTCTACAGCTTCTGATATGTCAATATCTATATCTGCAAAATTCTCAAACTGCTTTGGTTTTTCAAGACCAAGCTTATCATTAAACCTGATATTGATTGATTCTTCTACAACCAATGTTTCAGTATTGTATACTCTGTAGCCTTTAGAGCGTTCAGAATATCCAAGAAGAAAACATTTTTGTGCCTTAGAATCAAACTTACCAAGATGATCTTTAGTATTCAGAATAAAACACACACATCCAAAAGGAAGAAAATATGAAATTTTGGGCTTTCTGTTCTTCCACAATTCATAAGGAGTCTTATTTAGAATAGGTCTTATAGAGATTCTATTCTGAATATAACATGCAGTGTTTATTGCTTCTGCCCAGAAGTGCTTAGCCATATTGGTCTCATTGATCATGGTTCTGGCCATTTCTTGCAGAGTCCTATTCTTTCGCTCTACAACTCCATTTTGCTGTGGAGTTCTAGGACAAGAGAAATCATGGGCAATACCATTTTCTTGAAGAACTCCTCAAAGAATCTGTTCTCAAATTCGCCACCATGATCACTTCTGACCTTTATGATTTTGCACTCCTTCTCAGATTGGATCTGAGTGCAGAATTCAAAGAACACTGAATGAGACTCATCCTTGTGTTTTAAGAACTTTACCCATGTCCAGCGGCTATAATCATCTACGATGACTAATCCATATTTCTTCCCTCTGACAGATGCTGTTTTGACAGGTCCAAACAAATCAATGTGCAGAAGTTCTAATGGCCTTGAGGAAGAGACAACATTCTTAGATTTGAATGCAGGTTTGGAAAACTTGCCCTTCTGACATGCTTCACAAAGAGCATCTGATTTATATTTCAGATTTGGGAGACCTCTGACCAGATTTAGTTTGTTAATCTGAGAAATCTTTCTCAAACTGGAATGTCCTAATCTTCTGTGCCAGACCCATTGCTCTTCAGAAACAGACATAAGGCAAGTCACCTTCTGCTTCTCAAGATCTGAAAGATCAATCTTATAGATGTTGTTCTTTCTCTTGCCTGTAAATAGGATTGAGCCATCCTTCTGACTTACAGCCTTGCAAGACTTTTGATTGAAGATTATATCATAACCATTGTCACTTAATTGACTTATGGACAATAAGTTATGCGTTAATCCTTCTACAATAAGTACATTAGTTATGGAAGGAGAGTTACCAATACTTATGGTTCCAGAGCCAATAATCTTGCCCTTCTGATCTCCTCCAAACTTGACTTCTCCGCCAGACTTAAGCACCAGGTCTTGGAACATAGACCTTCTTCCCGTCATATGTCGCGAGCACCCAGAGTCCAGGTACCATGACATTTTGTGCTTTGTCCTCTTTGCAGCTAAGGATATCTGCAACAGAAATTATCTTCTCCTTAGGTACCCACAATTTCTTGGGTCCTTTCTTGTTAGTTTTCCTCAAGTTCTGATTGAACTTGAGTTTAGCATAATAGTTAACAGGAGGAACAGCATGATATTCTTTAGGTTTGACAGCATGATATTGTTAGAACAAGATTTGTTCTAATCAATTATCTTAGTTTTGATGATAACAATAATATGAATTTTGCTTTAAGATAATATGGTACTCTAATCCAATGCAATTTCCCTTTCAGGAAATATATAAAGAGTACGCATAATTCAGCGCTCAGAAGATGTGTCTCAAATGGTTCAGCATGCAACATCAGAACATGGTCTGGCAAGACATCAGAAGATGGTCGAAGCAGAATCAGAACATGGGTCTATGGAAGCATCAGAAGAACATGAGATCAGAAGCACTGAAGATCAGAAGATGGTATCACGCTCAGAAGCACTTCAAGGTCAGAAGATCAGAAGATGCTGTGCACCAAGCTGTTTGACTCTGATGATATTCAAACGTCATATTCACAAACATCAGATCAGAAGGAAGTACACGTGGCAGACTACGCTGACTGACAAAAGGAACGTTAAAGCTACTAAAGGCTACGTCAGTAGACACAGCGTGAACAAGGCTCGAGGTAGTTGACAAAAGCGTATAACATTAAATGCAAAGCTGTACGGAACACGCAAAGCATTAAATGCATTCAACGGTCATCTTCTCAACGCCTATAAATATGAAGTTCTGATGAGAAGCAAGGAAAACGATCCTGAACAAAGACAATTCAAATTAACTTGCTGAAACGCTGTTCAATCTAAACTCAGAATCTTCATCTTCATCAAAGCTCACTACATTGCTGTTGTAATATCTTAGTGAGATTAAGCTTAAACTGTAAGAGAAATATCACAGTTGTGATTATCGCTTTTAAGAAGCATTTGTAAACTCTTGAATAGATTACATTAAGTTGTAAGGAACTAGAGTGATCAGTTGATCAGTATACTCTAGGAAGTCTTGGCAGTTGGCTAAGCAGGAAGTCTTGGCAGTTGGCTGAGCAGGAAGTCTTGGAAGTTGGCTGAGCAGGAAGTCTTGGCAGTTGGCTGAGCAGAAAAGTCTTAGGAGTGAACTAAGCCTAGAGTGATCGTGTTGATCAGTAGACTCTAGAAAAGTCTTAGGAGTGAACTAAGCAGTTGTTCCTGGAGTGATCAGGTTGTGATCAGAAGACTCTGGAAGACTTAGTTGCGGCTAAGTGGAAAACCATTGTAATCCGTGCGATTAGTGGATTAAATCCTCAGTTGAGGTAAATCATCTCTGCGGGGGTGGACTGGAGTAGCTTCGTTAACAGCGAACCAGGATAAAAATAATTGTGCATTTTATTTTTATCGCTCAAGATTTAAAGTCACACTTATTCAATCCCCCCCTTTCTAAGTGTTTTTCTATCCTTCAATTGGCATCAGAGCGCCGGTTCTAAGGTGCAAGCACTTAACCGTGTTTAGAAAAGATTCAGGAAGAGAAAAACGCTTCATTTAAAAGATGGTTGATGAAAGTGAAAGGACTATACCTACACCTGCATCTACATCTGGATCTGCTGAGCAATACAACGGTAACAATGGTTATACTAGACCGCCGGTATTTGATGGTGAAAACTTTGAATACTGGAAAGATAAACTGGAAAGTTACTTTCTGGGTCTAGATGGTGATCTATGGGATCTTCTGATGGATGGTTACAAACATCCTGTAAATGCCAGAGGCGTAAAGCTGTCAAGGCAAGAAATGAATGATGATCAAAAGAAGCTTTTCAGGAATCATCATAAATGTAGAACTGTTTTGCTGAATGCTATCTCTCATGCTGAGTATGAGAAGATATCTAACAGGGAAACGGCCTATGACATATATGAGTCCTTGAAAATGACTCATGAAGGAAACGCTCAAGTCAAGGAGACCAAAGCTCTTGCCTTAATCCAGAAGTATGAAGCCTTCAAGATGGAGGATGATGAAGACATTGAAAAGATGTTTTCGAGATTTCAAACTCTTACTGCTGGATTGAGAGTTCTTGACAAAGGATACACCAAGGCTGATCATGTGAAGAAGATCATCAGAAGCTTACCCAGAAGATGGGGTCCGATGGTGACTGCATTCAAGATTGCGAAGAATCTGAATGAAGTTTCTCTGGAAGAGCTTATCAGTGCCTTGAGAAGCCATGAGATTGAGCTGGACGCAAATGAGCCTCAAAAGAAAGGTAAGTCTATTGCATTAAAATCAAATATCAAGAAATGCACTAACGCTTTTCAGGCTAGAGAAGAAGATCCTGAAGAATCAGAATCTGAAGAAGAAGATGAACTGTCCATGATTTCCAGAAGGCTAAATCAACTCTGGAAGACCAAGCAAAGGAAGTTCAGAGGCTTCAGAAGTTCAAGGAAATTTGAACGTGGAGAATCTTCTGATGAAAGAAGATTTGACAAGAAGAAGGTCATGTGCTATGAATGCAATGAGCCTGGACACTACAAGAATGAATGTCCAAATCTTCAAAAGGAAAGTCCCAAGAAAAAGTTTCATAAGAAGAAAGGTCTTATGGCAACCTGGGATGAGTCAGAAGATGATTCAGAAGATGAGCAGGCCAACTGTGCGCTGATGGCGACAGAAGATGATGGATCAGAATCTACATCAGAATCAGATTCTGAAGAGGTATTTTCTGAACTTACTAGAGATGAGTTAGTTTCCGGTCTAACTGAACTTCTGGAACTCAAGTCTCAGATTAGTCTCAAATACAAAAAGCTGAAAAAGCAATTTGAATTTGAAACAAAGAAGCTTGAGTTGGAGAATTCTGAATTAAAAGAAAAACTTTTAAAATTATCCAATAATGTTGGATCTCCTTCTGATTCAGAAAAATCCACTCCTAGTCTGAACCATATTCTGAAAGAATATGATTTAAGTTTCAGAAAGTTCTTATCTAGAAGTATTGGCAGAAGTCAGCTAGCTTCTATGATATATGCTGTGTCTGGAAACAAAAGAGTTGGCATTGGTTATGAGGGTGAAACCCCATACAAACTTGAACCTGTTGATGAAATGAAAATTACATACAAGCCATTGTATGATCAGTTCAAGTATGGCCACTCTCATGATATTAGGCACACTTCACATGCACAAAGTTTTCACATTACACACACTAAGAAGCATGTGACACAACCTAGGAAATATCATGAAACTCACATTAAGAATTATCATGCTGTTCCTCCTATTGCTTACAATGTTAAATCCAAGTTCAAACAGAACTTGAGAAAATCTAACAAGAAAGGACCCAAGAAAATGTGGGTACCTAAGGATAAGATTATTCCTATTGCAGATATCCTTGGCTGCAAGAAGGACAAAGCACAACATGTCATGGTACCTGGACTCTGGATGCTCGCGACACATGACAGGAAGAAGGTCTATGTTCCAAGACCTGGTGCTTAAGTCTGGAGGAGAAGTCAAGTTCGGAGGAGATCAGAAGGGCAAGATAATTGGCTCTGGAACCATAAAATCTGGTAACTCTCCTTCCATTTCTAATGTACTTCTTGTAGAAGGATTAACACATAACCTTTTATCTATCAGTCAATTAAGTGACAATGGTTATGATATAATCTTTAATCAAGAGTCTTGCAAGGCTGTAAATCAGAAGGATGGCTCAATCCTATTTACAGGCAAGAGGAAGAACAACATTTATAAGACAGATCTGCAAGATCTTATGAGTCAGAAGGTGACTTGTCTTATGTCTGTTTCTGAAGAGCAGTGGGTCTGGCACAGAAGATTAGGTCATGCTAGTTTGAGAAAGATCTCTCAGATTAACAAACTGAATCTTGTCAGAGGACTCCCTAATTTGAAATTCCAATCAGATGCTCTTTGTGAAGCATGTCAGAAGGGCAAGTTCTCCAAACCTGCATTCAAGTCTAAGAATGTTGTTTCTACCTCTAGGCCATTAGAACTCTTGCACATTGATCTGTTTGGCCCAGTCAAAACAGCATCTGTCAGAGGAAAGAAATATGGATTAGTCATCGTAGATGATTATAGCCGCTGGACATGGGTAAAATTCTTGAAACACAAGGATGAGACTCATTCAGTGTTCTTTGATTTCTGCATTCAGATTCAATCTGAAAAAGAGTGTAAAATCATAAAGGTCAGAAGTGATCATGGTGGTGAATTTGAGAACAAATCCTTTGAAGAATTCTTCAAAGAAAATGGTATTGCCCATGATTTCTCTTGTCCTAGAACTCCACAGCAAAATGGGGTTGTAGAACGAAAGAATAGGACTCTTCAAGAAATGGCCAGAACCATGATCAATGAAACCAATATGGCTAAGCATTTCTGGGCAGAAGCAATAAACACTGCATGTTATATTCAGAATAGAATCTCTATCAGACCTATTCTTAATAAGACTCCCTATGAATTGTGGAAGAATAAAAAGCCCAACATTTCATATTTCCATCCTTTTGGATGTGTGTGCTTTATTCTAAACACTAAAGATCATCTTGGTAAGTTTGATTCCAAAGCTCAAAAGTGTTTCCTTCTTGGATATTCTGAACGCTCAAAAGGCTACAGAGTATACAATACTGAAACATTGGTTGTAGAAGAATCAATCAATATCAGGTTTGATGATAAGCTTGGTTCTGAAAAACCAAAGCAAGTTGATAATTTTGCAGGTTGTGAAATTGACATATCAGAAGCTGTTGAGCCAAGAAGCAACGCATCAGAAGCAGAGCTTCTCAGAAGCAAAGAATCTGAAGATCAAGTATCAGCTTCTCTGGAGGATCTAAGTATTTCTGAAGAACCATCTGTCAGAAGATCATCCAGACTCATCTCTGGTCATTCAGAAGATGTCATTCTTGGAAAGAAGGATGATCCAATCAGAACAAGAGCATTCCTTAGAAACAATGCAGACTGTCAATTAGGTCTTGTATCTTTGATCGAGCCAACTTCTGTTGATCATGCTCTAGAAGATCCAGACTGGATAATTGCTATGCAAGAAGAACTAAATCAGTTTACAAGGAATGATGTTTGGGATCTTGTTCCTAGACCAGATGGATTCAATATAATCGGTACAAAATGGGTCTTCAGAAACAAGCTCAGTGAGAAAGGCGAAGTGGTAAGGAACAAAGCCAGACTGGTGGCTCAGGGTTATAGTCAGCAAGAAGGGATTGACTACACAGAAACCTTTGCACCAGTGGCCAGGTTAGAATCTATTCGTCTATTAATTTCTTTTGCCACTCAACATAACATCACTCTCTATCAGATGGATGTTAAGAGTGCCTTCTTAAATGGTTATATAGATGAAGAAGTTTATGTCCATCAACCTCCTGGTTTTGAAGACTCTATGTCTCCTAATCATGTTTTTAAACTTAAGAAATCATTGTATGGATTGAAACAGGCTCCCAGAGCTTGGTATGAACGCTTAAGTTCTTTCCTTCTAGATAATGGTTTCACTAGAGGAAAAGTGGACACTACTCTCTTTTGTAAAACCTTTGAAAAGGATATTTTAATTTGTCAAATATATGTAGATGATATTATTTTTGGAACATCTAATGCTACACTTGGAAAGGAGTTTGCTAAGTCTATGCAGGCTGAGTTTGAAATGAGCATGATGGGAGAACTCAAGTATTTCCTTGGAATACAAATAAATCAAACATCAGAAGGAACGTATGTTCACCAAACCAAGTATGTGAAGGAACTTCTGAAGAAGTTTAATCTTCTAGACTGCAAAGAAGCCAAAACTCCTATGCATCCAACATGCATCCTAGGTAAGGATGAGGTAAGTAAGAAGGTAGATCAGAAGTTATACAGAGGTATGATTGGATCTCTTCTATATCTGACTGCTTCTAGACCTGACATTCTGTTCAGTGTTTGTTTGTGTGCTAGATTTCAATCAGATCCTAGAGAATCTCATTTAACTGCTGTTAAGAGGATTCTAAGGTATCTGAAAGGTACTACTAATGTTGGTTTAGTTTACAGAAAATCTAAAGAATACAACTTAGTAGGATTCTGCGATGCTGACTATGCTGGAGACAGAATTGAAAGAAAAAGTACTTCAGGAAGTTGCCAATTTCTTGGAAGTCATTTGATCTCCTGGTACAGCAAGAAGCAAGCAACTATTGCTCTATCAACAACAGAAGCAGAATATGTCGCTGCTGCTGGTTGTAGCACACAGATGCTCTGGATGAAGAGTCAGTTAGAAGATTATCAGATATTTGAGAGTAACATTCCTATATTCTGTGATAATACTTCTGCTATATGTTTATCTAAGAATCCTATTCTTCATTCAAAAGCTAAACATATTGAGATAAAACATCATTTCATAAGGGACTATGTTCAGAAGGGTGTTATTTCTTTAAACTTTGTTGATACAGACCATCAATGGGCTGATATCTTTACAAAACCCCTGGCTGAAGATAGGTTTAAGTTCATCCTGAAGAACATCAGTATGGATTTATGCCCAGAATGAGAAGATGAGAAGTTCTCATGTATGAGTATCTTCTGAAATGAATGTGGAACATTTTTTTTAATCAGAAGTTCTGATTGAAATCTTTTAGAAATTATGATTCGGTTATTACTAACGTTTCATTGTCTAAGTTGATTCAGAACCTCTTTTAAAGCAAAACAGCTGTTACGTTTTATCTCGGGATGGTAAACCTGTCGTTACTATTCATAGATAAGCGCGCGTGCAGTTGAAGGGACGCCGACCATAGGTAACTGTGCCAGTCACTTCATTTGTCTTTATTATCTCTCCTCACGTCACGTAACATTAAATGCTAGTCATCATTCGTTTCACTTTATTTTCTTTTAAATACTCTTCAAAATGGTTTTTTTGGTTTCCTATCTTTTTGTTTTCCTCTTAAAAGTTTTCTCTCTCTCTCTCTCTCGGCTTTCATTTCTTCTCTCAAAACCTAGCATTCACCCTAAGCCTGTTGAAGCTCCATGACTCAAAGGCGACAGATCTCTGTGCATCTCGGGATGGCTCTTCTAATACCGCTCAAGTCAGACTCTTCTTTGATGTTGTTATCAACTTTCATCCAAAGACAGAAGACTTTCTTGAGTTATGGGAGGAGGTAGAGAAGGATATTCTTAACTTCTATGTTAAGGGAAAGCCCCGTTTGCAACATTAGCTCTCTGTCTGTGAACTGTCCCTCACTTCCTCCTTGGTTCTGGGATCTCTCCTACAGTGGAGGTTTCAGTCTGGAAGACAAGAAGTCCTCCGGGATTCTTGATGGGTTCACACAGAGCGTGTCTAGCTAGGGTTCTGTTTTTAATTTTTGTAGTGATTTCCTTTTTGGAAATCCTTTTTTTTGTATTTGCTAGGAATGTTTTTCATCTTGTTAAACATAGGAACCTTTTGTAATATCTTTTGATTATCAATGAAAAGTTTCTTTGTGTTTTACATTCCAGTAAATGTTTTCTTTTGTCGTTTTATACATCTGAATCTTTTTATATATTCTTTTTGATGTTATGACAAAAAGGGGGAGAAAGATAAATGATAAATGATTTGATTAAATCTATCAGTTGCTGGGTAAAGGCTCCCACACATTCACTAACAAGAACTGCAAGTTCTATATGGTTTAAGTGTTTTGCAGGTACAGAGAAGTGAAGTGAATCTTCAAAGCAAACACTAGAAGCAAAACCATGGAAACTGAAGCAAGCTGAGTGCTGTCAAGCTTCAGAGATCAGAAGCAAGAAAGAAGAATGAATCAGAAGCACTGATAATAGAATTTGAATATCATTGTTATGACAAAATTCTATTTGCCCTGATACATATTATGTTATGGCTCTGATACTTTATTTGCTCTGATACATGTTTTTAGCCTAAATGCTCTGATACATTTGGCTCTGATACATATCATGTATTTGAATATACATTTTATGTTCTAACTCGTTCATGCTGACTTTTGTCGTTTAGTTTTTGTTCTGTAACATTTCAGGATGTAGAGATGCTCAGATGATGCTCTGGTACATTCAACAATGTTCTGATACAAATCTAGCATGAAGTGATGTTGGTAGACATTCAAAGTTCTGAAGCTATCCGAGGGAAGCAGAAATCAGAAGATGTGAATGTTCCAAAAGATCCAGGAAATTCAAGTTCTGAAGCTGTCCTGAATGGAAGCAGAAATCAGAAGCTGTGAATGTTCTGAAGATCAAAGAAACTCAAGTTCTGAAGCTGTCCTGAATGGAAGCAGAAGTCAGAAGCTGTGAGTGTTCTAAGGATCTAAAGAAATTCAAGTTCTGAAGCTGTCCAATGGAAGCAGAAGTCAGAAGCTATGAATTCTCTGAAGGCAGAAGCTTATATGATCGTCTCTACCGAAATAATCAGGGAAGTCTTTTATTAAAGTTCTTCGAGTATTTATTTCAGGGGGAGATTATTTATCTCAGGGGGAGATTGTTAATCTCAGGGGGAGACATATTCATATGCTTATGCTATAGCTGTGTAATTTGTCTTTTGCCGTCTACTCTTTCTGATCGCAAATTCATATCATTTATATATGTTTTTGTCATCATCAAAAAGGGGGAGATTGTTAGAACAAGATTTGTTCTTATCAATTATCTTAGTTTTGATGATAACAATAATATGAATTTTGCTTTAAGATAATATGGTACTCTAATCCAATGCAATTTCCCTTTCAGGAAATATATAAAGAGTACGCATAATTCAGCGCTCAGAAGATGTGTCTCAAATGGTTCAGCATGCAACATCAGAACATGGTCTGGCAAGACATCAGAAGATGGTCGAAGCAGAATCAGAACATGGGTCTATGGAAGCATCAGAAGAACATGAGATCAGAAGCACTGAAGATCAGAAGATGGTATCACGCTCAGAAGCACTTCAAGGTCAGAAGATCAGAAGATGCTGTGCACCAAGCTGTTTGACTCTGATGATATTCAAACGTCATATTCACAAACATCAGATCAGAAGGAAGTACACGTGGCAGACTACGCTGACTGACAAAAGGAACGTTAAAGCTACTAAAGGCTACGTCAGTAGACACAGCGTGAACAAGGCTCGAGGTAGTTGACAAAAGCGTATAACATTAAATGCAAAGCTGTACGGAACACGCAAAGCATTAAATGCATTCAACGGTCATCTTCTCAACGCCTATAAATATGAAGTTCTGATGAGAAGCAAGGAAAACGATCCTGAACAAAGACAATTCAAATTAACTTGCTGAAACGCTGTTCAATCTAAACTCAGAATCTTCATCTTCATCAAAGCTCACTACATTGCTGTTGTAATATCTTAGTGAGATTAAGCTTAAACTGTAAGAGAAATATCACAGTTGTGATTATCGCTTTTAAGAAGCATTTGTAAACTCTTGAATAGATTACATTAAGTTGTAAGGAACTAGAGTGATCAGTTGATCAGTATACTCTAGGAAGTCTTGGCAGTTGGCTAAGCAGGAAGTCTTGGCAGTTGGCTGAGCAGGAAGTCTTGGCAGTTGGCTGAGCAGGAAGTCTTGGCAGTTGGCTGAGCAGAAAAGTCTTAGGAGTGAACTAAGCCTAGAGTGATCGTGTTGATCAGTAGACTCTAGAAAAGTCTTAGGAGTGAACTAAGCAGTTGTTCCTGGAGTGATCAGGTTGTGATCAGAAGACTCTGGAAGACTTAGTTGCGGCTAAGTGGAAAACCATTGTAATCCGTGCGATTAGTGGATTAAATCCTCAGTTGAGGTAAATCATCTCTGCGGGGGTGGACTGGAGTAGCTTCGTTAACAGCGAACCAGGATAAAAATAATTGTGCATTTTATTTTTATCGCTCAAGATTTAAAGTCACACTTATTCAATCCCCCCCTTTCTAAGTGTTTTTCTATCCTTCAGATATTTCTTAGGTTGTGTCACATGCTTCTTGGTGTGTACAGTGTTAAAACTCTGTGCATGTGAAGTGAACCTAATATCATGTGTATGGCCATATTTGAACTGATCATACAATGGCTTGTATGTGATTTTCAGATCATCAACAGGTTCAAATTTATGTGAGGTATCACCCTCATAGCCAAAGCCAAACCTTCTGTTTCCAGAAACACCATATATCATAGAAGCAAGATGACTTCTGCCAATACTTCTAGATAGGAACTTTCTGAAGCTCGAGTCATATTCTTTCAGAATATGATTGAGACTAGGAATGGATTTTTCTGATTCAGAAGGAGATCCACTATCTTTGGATAATTTTAAAACTTTTTCCTTCAGTTCAGAATTTTCCACTTCCAGCTTCTTAGTTTCAAATTCAAATTGCTTTTTCAGCTTTTTGTATTTGATACTAAGATGAGCCTTGAGTTCCAGAAGTTCAGTCAAACTGGAAACTAACTCATCTCTAGATAGTTCAGAAAATACCTCTTCAGAATCTGATTCTGATGTAGATTCTGATCCATCATCCACAGTGGCCATCAGTGCAAAGTTGGCTTGCTCTCCTTCAGAGTCTGATTCTGATTCTAATTCAGAATCATCCCATGTTGCCATAAGACCTTTCTTCTTATGAAACTTCTTCTTGGGATTCTCCTTCTGAAGTTTTGGACATTCATTCCTGAAGTGTCCAGGCTCATTGCACTCATAGCAGACAACTTTCTTCTTGTCAGATCTTCTGCCACCAGAAGATTCTCCTCGTTCAAATTTCTTTGAACTTCTGAAGCTTTTGAACTTCCTTTGTTTCCTCTTCCAGAGTTAGTTTACCCTTCTGGAGATCATGGACAGTTCATCTTCTTCTTCTGATTCTGATTCTTCAGAATCTACTTCTTCAGCCTGAAAAGCGTTAGTGCATTTTTTAATATTAGATTTTAATGCAATAGACTTACCTTTCTTCTGAGGCTCATTGGCATCCAGCTCTATCTCATGGCTTCTCAAGGCACTGATTAGCTCTTCCAAAGAAACCTCATTCAGATTCTTTGCAATCTTGAATGCAGTCACCATTGGGCCCCATCTTCTGGGTAAGCTTCTGATGATCTTCTTTACATGATCAACCTTGGTGTAGCCTTTATCCAGAACTCTCAATCCAGCAGTTAGCGTTTGAAATTTTGAGAACATCTTCTCAATATCTTCAACATCCTCCATCTTGAAAGCTTCATATTTCTGGATTAGAGCAAGAGCTTTAGTCTCCTTGACTTGAGCATTTCCCTCATGGGTCATTTTCAATGACTCATATATATCATGGGCAGTTTCCCTGTTAGATATCTTCTCATACTCAGCATGAGAGATAGCATTCAGCAAAACAGTCCTACATTTATGATGATTTTTGAAAAGCTTCTTTTGATCATCATTCATTTCTTGTCTTGTAAGCCTTACGCTAGTAGCATTCACTGGATGTTTGTAACCATCCACCAGAAGATCCCATAAGTCACAATCTAGACCAAGGAAGTAACTTTCCAGTTTATCTTTCCAGTATTCAAAGTTTTCACCATCAAATACTGGTGGTCTAGTATAACCATTGTTACCATTTCCATTGTATTGCTCAGCAGAGCCAGATGTAGATGTAAGTGTGTTTGTTGGAATTTCACCAGCCATCTTTTACTGAAGCGTTTTTCTCTTCCTGAATCTTTTCTAAACACGATTAAGTGCTTGCACCTTAGAACCGGCGCTCTGATACCAATTGAAGGATAGAAAAACACTTAGAAAGGGGGGGTTTGAATAAGTGTAGCTTTAAAACTTGTAAGATAAAAACAATTTGCACAATGATTTTTATCCTGGCTCGTTGTTAACTAAACTACTCCAGTCCACCCCCTTGGAGTGATTTACCTCACCTGAGGATTTAATCCACTAATCACACTTGATTACAATGGTTTTCCACTTAGAAACACTCTAAGTCTTCTAGAGTATCCTGATCACAACCTGATCACTCTAGGAACAAACTGCTTAGACAACTTCTAAGACTTGCTAGAGTATACTGATCAACAACCTGATCACTCTAGAACTTACAACTTAATGTAAACAAATTCTAAGAGTATTACAATGCTTCTGAAAAGCTATAATCACAACTGTGATATTTCTCTTAAAGTTTAAGCTTAATCTCACTATAATATTACAACAGCAATAAGTGAGCTTGATGATGAAGTTTGAGAGCTTTTGAATTTGACAGCGTTTCAGTTTAATGCGCAAGTGTTGTATTTAGCTTCTCATCAGAACTTCATATATATGGGCACTTGAGAAGATGACCGTTGGGAGCATTTAATGCTTTGCGTAATCCGTACAGCATTGCATTTAATGTTTCACTCTTTTGTCAACTACCTCGAGCCTTGTTTCCGCTGTGTCTACTGACGTTGCCTTTAATAGCTTCTAACGTTCCTTTTGTCAGTCAGCGTAGCCTGCCAGTCTAGTACTTGCTTCTGATCTGATGTTTGTGTAAACAACGTTTGAATGTCATCAGAGTCAAACAGCTTGGTGCAGAGCATCTTCTTGTCTTCTGACCTTGAAGAGCTTCTGAGCGTGATACCATGAGAACTTCAGTGCTTCTGCTTCTGATCTCAAGTTCTTCTGATGCTTCCATAGACCCATGTTCTGATTCTGCTTGACCATCTTCTGATGTCTTGCCAGACCATGTTCTGATGTTGCATGCTGAACCTTCTGAGTCAGTTGCTTCATGCGCTAATTTTGTGCATACTCTTTGTATAATTCCTGAAATGGAAATTGCATAGTATTAGAGTACCACATTATCTCATACAAAATTCATATCCTTGTTATCATCAAAACTAAGAATATTGATCAGAACAAATCTTGTTCTAACACATGTTTCGAGGATGTTGTTTAAGTTTAAGTAAAGATGGTTAGAATTGGAGCTAATTCGAAGTGAATTGTCTTTAAGACTTAGACGTTTTGCGAAATACGAAGGGTACTGAAGCTTGACGTGTTTTCATGGAATTCTCGGTTCTGATCACGTTGCCACGTATCGAAAGAGGATTCAGGCGGGAGGATTTGAATTTCGAAATAGTCTGTGTAACCGAACAAGGACAGATGGCATCCCAGGGATTCATGTGAGCAACGTGGCATCAGATTAGTGTAGGACCGTTAGGGTCGAAATTAGTATAAATAAGGGTCTTAATGTTAGGATTCCGTGTGTTCATTTTGTACAAATCACTCACAAATTACTCAAGTATCAAGTGTTAAGAGAACGAGTTCGCTGAGAAATGTACGTATGACACCAACACCATTTTAAATACATTTGTATCTTTCTTTATTCAAGTATCTTTTCAATTCCTTTATTTTTTTCGTTTAACTTTCATTTTGAAGCATTTTACGTTTCTGCATTTAACATTCTTGCACGTTATATTCTTGCACTTTATATTTCTGTAGTTTACACGCTTTTTATGTTTTCTTTGTCAAAGTTATATTAACATGTATAACAAGTGTTGTTTCACATGAATAGTCATATGATCATATCACAAACGAGTTTTCGAAGCAAGAACAAACAAACATGGACCAAATCATATCAAAAGACAATTGTTTGACTATGTCCTATGATCAATCTAGTCGATCATGCGAGTAACCAAAGTATATTTTATAGTTTGGAGGACTAGCGGTTGTTTACCGAAAATCACCGTAAACAGTGGGTAACGCGCAGGTGACAAAGATTAGAGTTGCTTGAGGTATGAAGTGGCGCCTAGTATTGTGTAGCTTGAGTGGGGTCTTGCTCTGATACGTACCATCGGGGATGAACGTTTGTTTTGTTATTATGTTATGAATTGTTTTTGAAAGATTGTGAGAGCATTATAAATTATGTTTTATTTGTTGCGATGTTGATTTTTAAGTTGTTGAAGATGATGACTGACACAATTTGAATTGTTTCCGTTGCATTAATAAAGTGAAGTTGAACATCAAGATGATTGCAAAGTCGGTTCATCCAATAAGTATGTTATGTATCCATTTCTTAAATGATTGAGCATATTATCTGATGTTGAAGATGTAGCATCCTATTTCATGTTGATTGGAAATTTTAATTACTCTGATTTTTATTTAAATATTGATGGGGAAAATAGGGTGTTACACTATGACACCACATCCACCACAATCCAAGGACTACCTTTTGGGTTAGGGATAAGAACATTTATGATTTGGCCTACGACTTATTCTTAGAGACGATAAGATGCACTATGCCAAATTTGTCTTTTAGCAGCACCCCTACTAAAGCGCTTTTAGGAGAAAGCGCTGGCATAGGTTTCGCTAAAAACAAAATAAAAAAACACGCAAAAAAAGCGCTCTTAAAGGGGGGGTACGAAAGCGCTTTCTAAAAGCGCTCTTATATGGGGGTACGAAAGCGCTTTCAAAAAGCGCTCTTATAGGGGGGGTACGAAAGCGCTTTCAAAAAGCGCTCTTATAGGTGGCTTATGAAAGCGCTTTCAGAAGCGCTCTTAAAGGGGGGTACGAAAGCGCTTTTATCCTAAAAAGCGCTGGTAAAGGCAGGACTACCAGAGCGCTTTCTAAAAGCGCTTTCATAGCTGTTTCATTAATTAAAATTTTTAAAATCAAAATAATAGCTGTTTCATAATCCCTAATTCTTCTTTCACTGCCATCGCTGCCCAGAACGAAGAAACGAAGAACCATCGCTGCCATCTACGAAGAACTCCATAAAAACTCCTCAAAACTGTATCTCATCCTCAAAACCGCCCAGAAAAACAAATACGAAGAGAAGACGAAGCTAGAACGAAGAACAAACCCTGCCCAGAAAACGAATTCGAAGCTAGACGAAGAACAAACCCTGCCCAGAAAACGAATACGAAGAGAAGACGAAGGTACACAATTTATAGTTCTATTTTTGACATTTGAAAGATGAATGCAATCGTTTTCTAAGCTAGCCACCACCCTCCTCTATATCTATCTATCTATCGATACTATTCCTCTCAGCTAGGTTTGTTTAGTATGGATGAATGCAATCGTTTTCTAATTTCCATTGTTGAAATTTGAATATTTATTACTGTTTCTGACAAATCTCTGGTTGGTTTGAAAATCAAATTTTTAAACAGGTGATTAATAGTTTCCTACCTATGACATTCCTGAAATTTGTATCAGTTTTGAAAATTTTGGTTTCTCTGTTCTGTTTCCCTAATTGCAAGTGATACATTAGAATCTGGCTTTATGTATTGTTTAGCTACTTTTGAACTATGCTTGTGTTAATTCAAACCTAATTGGATTATTAAATTAATCCCATGATTATGTTCATGCTTTTAAATATATAATCAACATTATACAGCAGAGAATTAGCAGGCAAACAAGCAATAAGCTGCGCCGCTACTCCTTTAAAGTGTAGTTTATGTTTGTATAATGTAAACTATCTCTATCTTTTTTATTTTATTTTTTCTACTTAGCTCTCAATAATGATTGTAGAAGGAACTAAAAAGCCTAAATTTTTGGAGGTGTTATTCTTAATCTATTCTATAAATTGTATATACTGTTTGAGATTGCTTTTGCCTTGGATTCTAATATAGCTTGGCTTCTGTTTTAACAGTGGCATAAGGGTTGGGTGTGGTGGTTTTCAAATTTTAATTTGTATTTGTACATCTTTTTCCGATTTTTTTTTGGTGTTCCATGAAAGTTTTGTTTGATTTTATTATGAATATTCTGTCAAAATCATTGGTTCAGTTACTTTTACAGTTACTTTGAAGTCTCTGGTTTCTACTTCTAAAATCATTGTAGTTTGTGCTACAGTTTGCATATAGTTCCTTCACTTTTATGATATTTGTATTTAACTGCATCGTGTGTGTGTGTTTAATTTTACAGTTACTTTGAAGTCTCTGGTTTCTACTTGTACAACGCCGATTCAAACCTACCCATCTCCCACATCAAGTCTAACTCAGGTTACTATCCCTTTCTTCTTGCTTATAGTTTGTTATTTTCTGCTTATAGTTTATTGTTTATGGTTCTATTTAATATCAATTTAGTGTCTCTCAACCAGTTTTTTGGTTTGTGAACTTATATTACCTTGAAATAAGGTAATGTCTTCTTTAAGAAATCGGGTATTCTGATTAGGTATTCTGATTAGGCATTCTATTATTCACACTTTATAAGATCTCATTAGGTATTCTGATCAAGACATAATGATGATAGCTATTTATTATCTTGACAGAATTCCTTAGTACCTGATAGAGAAACCAAGAAGCATTTGTTTAGCTTAATTAAGACATGGATAAGACATGGATGAATTCAAACCGATTGTCGAAAGAGTACGAGAAAGGGGTATGGGAATTCGTTGAGTTTGCGGTTGCGCACTCCGAAGACCCGATTCGAATGTCGTGTCCTTGCTTGGGTTGCTGTTATGGGGGTAAGGTTGACGGGAATAAGTTGGCATCCCATTTACTACGGTTTGGAATTGATAGAAGTTATACATGTTGGACAATGCATGGTGAGAAAAGTAACGGGAATGCTGAGTCGAGGTGTAATAGGAAGTATGCTTCAAACGACGATTGCACAGACACATACGATTGCGATCGAGTCGAAGAGATTGCAGAAGCGCTTGAAGAAGATCTTGAGGATTGTCCCAAAATGTTTGAGAGGTTGGTAAGCGATGCAGAGAAACCGTTGTATGATGGTTGTTCAAAATTCACGAGATTGTCTGCGGTGTTAAAGTTGTACAACTTAAAGGCGGACAATGGATGGTCGGATAAAAGTTTCACAGAGTTATTAGCCCTTATGAAAGATATGCTACCAAAGGATAATGTTCTTCTCAATCGAACGTATGAAGCCAAAAAGATGTTGTCCTCTATTGGCATGAGCTATGATAAGATACATGCATGTCCAAACGATTGCGTTTTGTTTCGAAACGAGTATGCAGCGTTGAATGAGTGTCCTAAATGTGGTGCCCCTTGATATAAGAAAAAGTTGTCTCCTGCCAAAGTCTTATGGTATTTTCCTATAATTCCGAGATTTAGACGCATGTAGCGTAGTGAGACCGATTTAAGACACTTGACTTGGCATGCAGATGAAAGAATTACTGATGGAAAGTTGCGACATCTGGCAGACTCACCACAATGGATGAAAGTTGATACTGATTATCCTGAATTTGGAAAAGAAGCAAGAAACCTTCGCTTGTCATTGTCTACTGATGGAATGAACCCGCATGGTATTCAAAGTATCTCGCATAGCACATGGCCTGTGATTCTTATGATTTATAACCTACCTCAGTGGCTATGTATGAAGCGTAAGTACATGATGTTATCTATGCTAATTTCTGGGCCTAAACAACCAGGGAATGACATAGACGTATACTTGGCACCCTTAATCGAAGATTTAAAGTTTTTGTGGGAGAACGGTGTGGAGGTTTACGATGGGTATAGGAAGGAAAGTTTCAACTTGAGGGCGATGTTGTTTGGAACAATTAATGATTTTCCAGCATACGGAAATCTATCCGGGTACAGCAATAAAGGTCAAAAGGCATGTCCTGTTTGTGAAGATGAAACCGATACGACACGATTGGAGCTTTGTCAGAAGAATGTCTTTCTCGGCCATCGTAGATTCTTAAATTCTAATCATCACTACCGTGGGTGGAGAAAAGCATTCAATGGAAAGGCCGAACATCGTACAGCCCCGCCTTTTTTGTCAGGTGATCAAATTTTTGAAAAGGTGAAAGATATGAGCACTCAGTTTGGCAAGCCTTTTGCACATTCACTTGTCAAGGGTGGGTGGAAGAAGAAGTCAATTTTTTTGAACTTCCATATTGGAAGTCGTTGTACGTAAGACATTTCCTGGATGTTATGCATATTGAAAAAATGTATTTGACAGCGTCATAGGTACGTTACTCAATATACAAGGAAAGTCTAAGGATGGCCTTAACATAAGGAAGGACATGGTAAACATGGGAATGAGAACTGAATTGGGACCCGTGACGAAAGGAAGACGAACATATCTGCCACCTGCTGTATACACTCTATCTAGAAAGGAGAAGAAAACATTGTGTAAGTTCCTCAGTGAAGTTAAAGTTCCAGAAGGCTACTCTTCAGATATTAGAAGACTTGTGTCCATGAAAGACTTCAAGTTAAAGAGTTTGAAGACGCATGATTGCCATGTTATAATGGAACATTTTTTACCAATAGGTATACGTTCTATTCTGCCAGAAAAAGTAAGAAGCGCAATAACTAAGTTGTGTTTCTTCTTCAGGTCAATTTGCAGTAAGGTGGTCGATCCCACGATCTTACCAACATTGCAAAAAGAGATAGTTGTTACTTTATGTGATCTTGAAATGTATTTTCCTCCCTCGTTTTTTGACATAATGGTTCATCTAGTCGTTCATCTTGTGAAAGAGACACAATTGTGCGGACCAGCTTATATGAGATGGATGTACCCTGCTGAACGTTATATGAAAATATTAAAAGGGTACGTGAAAAACAGAAGTCGACCGGAGGGTTGTATTGCCGAACGATACGTTGTTGAAGAAGCGGTTGAGTTTTGTACTGAATATCTGTCAAATGTTCAATCAATTGGACTCCCCAAATCTCATATTGTCGAAAAAAAAGAAGGAAAAAGGCTAATTGGAAATAAAGTTGTGACAGTATCAATGGTCAAACGGGATCAAGCGCACTTGTATGTTCTGCACAATGAGATTGAGGTTGAGCCGTATGTTGAAATGCACAAGGTTATTCTCCGAGATTTAAATCCAAATAGAAATGAGAACTGGATAGTACGAGAGTACAATCGAAGTTTCATACCGTGGTTTAGGGATCATATTTATTCAAAGTATCGTTCAAATCCTGCTTCAGTAACAGAAAGGTTGAGATGTTTAGCCTATGGTCCAAGTGTAATTGTGTTTTCTTATAGCGCATACGCAATTAATGGATACACATTTTATACCAAAGAACAGGATGATAAAAGTACTATGCAAAATAGTGGTGTTACCTTGGTAGCTGAAGCAATGCACATATCAAGTGCGAATGACTTAAATCCGAAATTTGCAAATTTGTCATATTTTGGGGTTATCGAGCGCATTTTGGTGTTTGATTACGCGAAGTTTCAGATTCCTGTATTTGGTTGCAAGTGGGTTGAAAATAATAGTGGCATACGAATGGATAAGTCAGGATTTTTGCAAGTGGATCTCAATAGGGTAGGGTACAAAGATGAGCCTTTCATTCTAGCCTCTCAAGCTAAACAAGTGTTCTATGTCAATGATCCGACAAGTACGAAATGGTCTATAGTGCTTTTATCTAACAAAATAGTTGATGAAAACATTGAAGATCAAGGTGATATTGGTGTTGGCATCGAATCTTGTACAAGAAACAATCAAAATGAGAATGAATCTTGTATTAGAAATGATCATAATGAGGGTATTTGGATCAATACAACCGTCCGCGTTGTTAAGAGACGCGTAGAACACAATCCTACCAAGAAAAGAAAGAGACGTTAGTGATAAAGGTAATAGTATACATATTCCGACAAATTTTCTTTATTCAAATTGTACCGATTGTTTTATTCAATAGTATAGTACTTATTCAATTTTGGTGCATATTCTCGTTTTGTACATAACTTTTGAACCATGTATCCGTTTGTCGACTTCTTTACATGTAACTATACTATTTTGACGATTCCGGAGCTGCTCATGCACTTATCTTTACATTTTGGGACTGTTTTTTATCGGTTTTGCTTCTGCCCGTAATCAAAAGTCGGGCTTAGGGTCTGAATTTCGGAAAACCGACTTTATTTTTGAGTCCGTGGGGACGTTTTACCATAGCCATGTAAATTTCGTTCAATTCCGACAACATTCTTTTTTTACGCTTATTTTGATTTGTACCGATTTCGTTTCCGATTTACTTGTACATGCATGGTTTGACTTCCATTTGACTTGTATAGATTGTTAGCTTATTAATAGTGTACTAATGTGCTTTAGTTTGTTTGATACAGGTTCAATGGCTCCGGATAGAGATGCTCCACCTGAAAACTCACAAGAAAACTCACAAGAAAGAGATGCTCAAGAAAGAGATGCTCCGGATACAAATGCTCCACCTGATACTGAAGCAAAAGAAGTTGCACGAGGCATCACCATTATGAAGGGAATCATTCGACATAGAGACCAAGGATTAGTATACCATTTGGAATGGAATTCTGAAAACCAACCAATTGGTCCTAATTCTGCAAAGTTGATAAGCTATATTGGTACACTTGTTCGTATGCATATTCCAGTCTCCGTAGCTAAATGGAATCTGAAGAGCGAAGAGTTGGATGCGAAAAAAAAAGCAATTTGGGACGAGCTTCAGGTATATATCATATATGGTTGTTGTTATTATCTTGACGATAAATTGTTTAAATTACTTATACTAACACACTATGCGTATGATTTTTTGCAGAGGACTTTTGAGATACCAGATGATCGTAGACGCTACATACTTAGTTTGACCGGAAAAAGATATAGAGGGTGGAAAGCTTTTTTGACAAACACCTATCTTAAGGATAAAGATGGAAACTTTCTTGAAGAGGCACCGGGACGGCCAAAAAAGTATGAGATCTTCATTGATGAAAAAGATTGGGTTGAGTTTGTAAATCAAAGAGATGAAGATTTTCGGAAAAGGAGTGTCATAAATAGTGCGAGAGCATCAAAACCCGTGTATCCATACAAAAAAGAGCGTTTGGGATATGCACGCTTAGAGGATAAAATTGTAAGTAAATAGAAATGCGTTTTAATTAATTGTCTAAATGTGTTTTATTTGACGATTTTATCATTTGTGTCAATGCATAGTTAGAGGAGACTAAAAGTGAGGAAACTTCACTTCCTGTACATGTGTTGTGGAAGGAAGCTCGTGTGGGCAAGAATCAAGCTGTCGATCCCGATGTTCAGAGAGTTTATACTGAATGTGTAAGTATAATACTGTGTCTTTAATTAAATCAAATGTTTTTTAATATATAAATGATTTTTTATCTCCACTAATAATTATTGAAATGTAAATGAATTACAGGAGACCTTGTCGCAATCGGTGTCCACCGGTGAGGACCAGGATGATAGGAGCGTACTTAGTAGAGCACTAGATGCTCCTGAGTATCCCGGTCGGGTGAGGGGTAAGGGTCATGGTGTGACTCCAACCTCTTTTTACAAGCATCCTAGGAGAAGAAATCCTACCAATCAAGAAGTGTTGCAAAAATTGCAGGAATTGCAAGCACAAGTCTCTGAATTGCAAAGAGATAAAGATATGTATATGAGAGAAAAGTGCAATATTGCATCGGTGAAAGAAACTAGTGATAAAGCTAGTTTCAACTGTCAAAGAAAACTTCCCGAGGTAATTATAAATTTCTTTTCCTTACAAATTGTTCTATTTTATTAACGATAATGACTTTATATTTACTATTGGTTTAGGGCATTTCTTCTTGCCAACTATACTTATCGTCACCGTATTATCGCCTAGTTGGCAAGGGAAAAGTGCACAACACTGTGGGAGATTTACTTCACCATAGACCGCTCCCGGATGGACACCTGAAAGTATCAGTTGATGTTGTATTAGATCATGATGCGGTGCTACCGGTACCTGACATGGTCTCAGAGACAACATTGTTGCGAGATGCAATAGGGTCATTTGTTGCATGGCCCTCGGAGCTCATTATCATTGGTGATGAGGTATATTCAAAACCATTATGAATCATTTAGTTTTCGAATGTCAATTCTGCACCGTTACGTTAATTATTTTTTACATTTTAATTTTAGACTACTCCTACAAAACCCGCAATTAAGGGCAAAGGGATTTTACAGGAGGAGGAGTTTGTTGCATCACTAAAAGAGGTACATTTAAGGTGTTAATATATAATTTGAATCTAAAACTGCATGATTTTATATTTTATCGATCGTTATATGATTTTTAGGCATCTGCTCGGGGGTCACAACAAGTGACACAGGTCGTTCGTAGCGTACCACCTAAGGGTCCTCCGAAGCAAGCGGCAAAAAAAGGTGGTGCTTTTGTGCCTCGATACCGGACGACGCTCGGAACACTTGTTGATATGTCCGATTTGAAGGAAGGTGCTCTCCGTCAAATCAATATGGAGGAAGGTATCTTTGGTGTTTAATTCATGTCACATATTGCAATAGATGACTTTGAAGAGATTTTTACGCAAGAACAACTAGGCGTCGCTAATATGCACTCGTACATCCGGTAATATTCACTCATCCGATATATTATTTAATTAGTCGAACAATTTATTTACACATTATGTTTATTATATTTTTCACTCATCCGGTAATATACACTAATATGCACTCATACATCCGGTTATTCACTCATCCGCTAATATGTTTATAATGTTTTTATTTAAGGTTGTTGCATGACAGAGTGTTGCGCGGGACTGCATTGTCAAACAGATTCCGTTTCGTGTCTTCCGCTCATTGCAGCGGAATGACAATTGCTTCGGAACCGGAATCAGTTAGACAGCGCTTAGTCGATAGATTCATGTCATCCGGCAATACAGAAAATCTGATTCTTTGGGCGTATAATACCCGACCAGTAGGGTTAGTTTCTCATTCTTGGTTCATTTAATCTTTGTTTCTTTTGCGTAGCAAAATTTTCATATAACCTATTGTTTTAATTTATAGAGCACACTGGTTGTTGCTTGCTATCAACCCGATAAGAGAAGTTGTATATTTTCTGAATTCGGTAGATGGTGAGTGGAGCAATTATCCGGCTATAAAGGAAATTATTGATTTGTAAGTGGGATCGTTCTAAATATTCTTGTATATTTATATATTTAATTATTTGTGAGATTGATCTAAATATATGCTTTTATATTTTTGTTAGATCAATACAAGTGTTCCGAAGTCAACGAGACGCACAGGTATCCCGGACTAAATCAAACAACATTACTTGGATCAAAGTGCAGGTACATTATTTTTCACAATTTTGCTTATAATATTTATGCTACTTGATAAAACAAGACAACTATAAAATCTTATTTGTTTTTCTATGTAGTGTCCGATACAGCGGAACAGTTCAGACTGCGGATACTTTGTTTTGAGGTTTATGAAAGAAATCCTTCAAATGAATCAATTAGAGATTCCAATCACGGTATGGATTTATAACTTAATTAGATAACTTCTTATAATTTATTACATTTAACTAAATCATTCATATTATGTTTTTATTCTGTAGTACTTTGACGAATTCCGTGCTGCTTCTTACACGAAACTTAAGTTGGAAGAAATCAAAGAGGAATTGTGTCAATTTTATATTCATCAGCTATTCATGTAGTAGGATTTGTGTCGATTTGAAGAGAATATTATAGTACTCTAGGATATATGGTTACTAACTTTGTTCATATTGTTGCCAATTAATATTTGAAGTATAATATTGTTGATGTTAGAGATTTAGTTTGATTGACATAATGATGTATATATATAATTTTGGATATTATAATGGTATTATATTAGTATATATATAGTCCTACCTATGGTTGAAAATATATCGTCGAAAATATATTACAGGTCGAAAATATTACAGGTTAAAAATATATTACAGGTCGAAAATATTACAGGTCGATCTGGGAGGCTGAAATTATAGGCTGCACTTTAAAATATCTCATTTAACAACGACAGCGCTTTTAAAAAGCGCTCTTAAAGGTCCACATACGAAAGCGCTTTGTTACAAAAAGCGCTGCCAAAGATTAAAAAAAAGAAGAAAAAAAACGCAACCTACCAAAGCCCTTTTGGAAAAGCGCTCTAGTAGGGGGGCTACCAGAGCGCTTTTTCCAGCAAAAGCGCTCTTATAGGGGGTCTACCAGAGCGCTTTTTCCAGAAAAAGCGCTCTTATATGGGGGTCTACCAGAGCGCTTTGTGTAAAAAGCGCTCTTATAGGGGGGGTCTACCAGAGCGCTTTTAAAAGCGCTTTCGTACCCTACGCCAGCGCTGGCTTTGGCAGCGCTTTAAAGCGCTGTTAAAGGCCAAAAAAAGCGCTTTTGTTTGTCTTCCGTGTTGTAGTGATGTCAGTAAGACAATATACCAACAAAAAATGGAAAGTGAGGATCAAAGCTCAAACTTAAATAGTCATGCATCATTTCGCCAACACATGGATGAAAAACATTAACCCTAAAAGACTATGTTTAAAGTCAATCTCACCCTAGAGAGATTAATTAATACAACGCACTCAGTCAACAACGGTCCCACCAAGGGATTTCTTAATTACAAAACAAGTTGAATTCAACCATGGTTTGGCTCCACCTACAGTCCACGGCCCGAATGAGACACAAACACAAGTCATTACCTGACTTTGTCAATTAAGGTTTGAGGTTGAGGCTACTATTTCGGTTTGACCCGACGCATATGTAATAAAGGCCTAACATGACTTTCGGTTAATCTAAATCCATTTCTAAAATTTCAAGGCCATACTATAAGCTTAACAACGTCAACACTCGATGTACAGACTTTCTAATCCAAAAATACATCATACTCTAATGACAATTAACTTGAGTGTTAGAGTGTTTACAAATATGCTCTCTGGAATGACATCAAAATATGGAGAATTGCACAATTGGCAATAGGCTGCCATCAACATTGTGAACTAAATTTCAAATCATAAAAATAAAAATAAAAAAAAGTTCATAAAATTTAATTCGAGTAAGAAATATCAATATTCCTATATGGAATCCTTTGTTCTAAAGTCAAATCTAGAACCTCAAAATATGTAATCCTTTGCTATATGTAAATATTTATTGTTATTCCGTCTATAGAATCTTTAAATAAATAAATAAAACAACATTTGAGATATAATAGTATTTCTAAAATTGACAGCAATTAGAAACCAAAAATATTAAGTATACAATTGTTTGTATCATTAAAAATATACACACAGTTAATCATAAAAGTAAAGAATTGGGTAAAACTCAAAATTAATACTCCATTTATAAAAACTACGTAAAACATAATAATTTGAAATTTATTGTTTGTATTCTCCTTAAAACAAGCCTTGTGAACCTATGTAAAACAATTTTAATTGGTTATTATGAAATTACTTCTTCCTTATAATTTAAATTAAGAGAGAGTGTGTATTTATAATGAAATTAGGAGAGAAGTAAGTGACTTTAGATAAACTTATAATTTTTGAAATGTAGGTGACTTTTTTTTTTAGACAATAGGAAAAATGTTGGTGATGATGAATGATTAAATCACATGTTCCCAAAAAATTGATTACGTCTTTCCCCATATATGCAATCAATCATTCATTTAAAAAACGCATAAATCAAGCGGAAATGTAATGATTACTCGCCATACCTATCGATCAGTGGATCGTCCCTTCACCCTATGCAAACACTATTGAGTACTTTTTGCAACTATATATGCGTGCTTTTCGTGGTGATTTAGTACCACAAATACCACTTCGGATTATTTTCAAAATTAGGATATTTTTATTTTTTTAAAAGATAAAAAAGTAGATGATAATATTTTTTTTTTAATCAAAGATTATATTAATTCAAAAACAAATGATTATAAGGCGATCGCTTGGATCCGGCCCTCACAAAGACAAAACTATAAACCTATAGTTAAGGCAATAAAAGGTTAGCTATATGTGGCATAAGCTTAGAACTAGTCCACCATCTATAAATTATACCATTGATTATTTTACCATCTATGTCCCTATTATTTACATTTTGGCCAAAGCACATCTCATTCCGGTAGCGCCAAATCTCATAGACCGTTTTAGCTAGAGCTATACGCATCAAGTCAGCTCTCCAGCCTTTACCACGATAATGTTGCAGCAGCCAATTTATTTCACACGTCTAGCTGCCAGGATCATGATGTATGCGCAGCCAGCCAAAAATAGTTTTCCAGATCCTTTTCATTGGCACACACTCAAAGAACAAATGGTCGATAGTCTCTTCATGGTGACAGAAAATACAAGTTGTAACATTGACCATTCCCCAACGATACAATTTTGTGCGAGTTGGTAACTTACCGTGACAGAGCATCCACAACATAAAAATTGCTCTGGGCCTAGCTCTGTTGTGGAGCACCAAATCACACCACATCACATTTGGTATGTCCTTTTGCAAACAAACATAGACTCTTCTGCCATGGAACAATTTATCTAGTAAATCTCATAATCATTAATTACTTTAAAATATTTTTATATTTTAATTGTATTAAATTTTAAAAATAGTATTTAAAGGAAAAAACTAACATATGCCTCAAGAGCACAAGTTAATAAATTATTTATAGAAATATTTTTTTAAAACACATGCATTCAATATGTTGAAACTTTATTTAAATATGACTTTATTATATTTAATTATATTTAATTTTTTTTTAATTATAGTATCCTTAACATGTGTCCTAATGACACATGTTAGCATGACTCATATTTAAAATAGATGAAGACTATTTTAACTTGTATTTTTATTCTAAATTTCAAATCATTTTTAAAAAATGTTTTAATTTATAAACTACTAATTAATAATATAATATTAATGAAACACTATTTTTTTTAAGAAACATTAATATTTATTTATTATGTTTTCGCAGTGATATAGACAGAGATCATCTGCAAAGTTAGCGCTTAAGGTAAAATTTATATCTTATGAATCCTTTAAGGTAAAATTTATATCTTATGAGTCCTTTAATGTAAAATTTATAACTTTCTTTCTACTTTCGCTTGTTGCACCCCAAAATTTGCCCATATGATTTTAGTTATAATTGGCTTATGCGTCTCATAATTTCATTCATTAGGTCATCTAACTCACCATGCATCATTAGTAAATAAACCTGACATTAGGATCAAGGATCTAAAAATTGGGGCTTCTATTTCAAGTTTGATTTATTTAAATTCTTGAGTATTGAACTATGGAAGTAGGGTTTTGAAGAATATGAATTAGGGTTTATTTCCCTACGATTGTATTCATCAAGGTTTTGAGATCATCTGGATTAGATTTTATTTCACTATTCTTTTATTAACCAAGGGGTTTTTCTTATGGAATTCGGACACAATTGTTTGTTACACTGCCTGAATTATAAATCATGGGTACGGTGCTTGGTGAATTCATTTGTACAGAGATGCTAGCCTATGACAAATTTTGTGAGATGGAGACTATTATCGTATTGGTTTAAAAAGAAAGGAAACCATAAGCACCTTGTGGGTTATTGATGTGTATTGGCGAGAGAAGGCCTTTGGAAGCTAATTGCAAGGACTTTGACTAAATTGCAAAGACTTTGACTTTTTAGCCAAAGTCAACCATGTGGTTGATTTTAGACTAAAGTCATGATTAGTCCATATTTTTGGCTATCATTCTAATGGGACTTTCTTCATTCAAGATTCGCACATTGAAAAGAAAAATGAGAAGTTTCATATTTAAGAGAGATAGGAGGAAACTCAAATCTTATTTCAAGAATGATTCATTACAAGTCTCATTACAAAATTCAATTACAAAATTCAAGAATCCATTACAAGAAGTGAAGTTACATCAAAGAGAACTACAATAAAGAGGGGTTTCAAAGTCTTTCAAATGCGCCGCTCTGGCCTCAAGCTTCAAGCCATGTCTTTATCCAACTCTCCCATGTTGTGACTCCATTCTTACTGCATACAGAAATACGAAGAAAGTAAATGTCAGTTCACAACTATTACCAAGCCAAACCAGTACAAATCACCTATTTATAATCATCAAACCAGTTCCATACCTTACCTACCAAGACATTGCAGTATTCCAAACAAAAGAAAAAACTCCTAATAGATTTTGCAATCCATAGCAGAATTCAGCTAACATTTCTAACCATTACTATAACCCTGCAACATAAACAATCCTTTAACCAGTCAGCCCATAACATATATATCAACTCTACAGCCATGTTCACGAGATAATCCAAAGAACTCGGCATAACTCTAACTAACAGCATTCACATAAACAACCAGCAGCCACTTGACTCCCATTTAAACATCCAAAACAGTTTCACATTCCATGACTAACCTCCAATCCCTTTTAATTCCTATAACAGTCCCAACAACCTAAGTAATTGTAACTAACTTCAGAATTCTGTTACACTCCTATAACCGCCTAACTAACTCTCAAATTCAGTTACAAATGCTAACAGATTCAGTTAACTTCTAAGAGAAAATCAAAACAGAATTGAGAAGAAACCTTACCTATAAATGCAGTAGCTTGCAGCCATCTTCAGCTTCTTCACTCTCAGAACCGTTTTCATCTCCACCTCTCTCATTCAACACTTCACAGCCATTCTTCACTCTCTCCACAATTCACTTCATCATGTGACTTTCCCTTCATTTCCAGAACCTCCATAATTCATCATCTTCAGCAATCATCTTCACCACTCTGCTTATGAACATTCATCATCTTCACCATTGCTCATATATACACTCTCCACCTTTGTTCAGAATCGAGCAACCTTCACTCTTCATCATTATCAGTCATCCCTGATCTCCTAAAACTCTCTTCAATCTTCAATTCGCGCGTTCATCCAAAATCTACAGAAAACGAAATCAAGAATCATCAGAAAATTCTCGAACCACTTTCAATCAGTAAGCAACAACATCAACATCGCGAACGAACGAAAGCTAAAAGAAGAAGAGGAAGAAGAAGGAGGGGGATTCGGAAGACCTGCGTGAAGTTGCCTCTGGTGCTTTCTTCTCCATTTGAGCATCTCCAAGAATCGCCGCCACCGGTAAGTTCCCTTCTCCTCCATGTTTGCACATTGTTGTTCATTCTTTGCCGCTATGATGTGTAATTTTACATGCTGAACGAGAACCCTAAGGCGTCGAGGTTGAATTCGCATTCGTTGCCGTTTAATTTCGTTTTTGGCTAGATCTAGGGTTCTGTTGTTGTTCAGATTAGAGAGAATTAAGAGGGTATATGAGGTGTTAAGAATGAAAATTGGAGAGAGGGAGTGGAGGTGATTCTTTTGGTACGTTCAATTGTGGGTTTGAGTGAACTCCGCCGCCTCCGGCGCGGCGGAGCGATTTTCGGTGAGGCGAGAACGAGAGTGAAACGAGAGAGGGGTTTCAGTTCACGTGAAAGTTGAAACGGCACATGCTAAATCCCAATTCCCCTTTCTCTTTGTTTTATTTAATTTGTTTTTTATTATTAGAATTAAGGGATTAATTGGTGATTAATTCTGATTAGAAGTCATAGTGTTTGAATTAATGTTGAAATCTCATAATTAAAATTTGATTGAAAATCTGAATGTGGATTATGGGTCAATCATCGGGCCTTGCTACGAATTCATTTCCTACACCTCCCTCTGAGGCCCAAGCGCCATTTTTGGCATTTAACAAAGGAGAGCACTCTGGGCCAAATTCTGTTGGGCCCTGCGCCCATTTTACTCATTGCACCACTAATTCAATTCACACCCTCTGTTTCCCTTTTGTTTGATTGTTAGATTTAGGTTTTAATTAGATTTTTTTCCTATTTCTCTTAGGTGATTAAAACACTAATCTTCACTATCATTTTTAGACTTTAACATAATTTTAGACATAGAAAATGATCACAAAAAAAAATATTAGTTTAGGCTAATTCATTCTTTTAATTATTTTGCTTGATTTGTAATTCAATTTCTCCCATAAAGTCAATATAAAAAAAAATAGTATTTTACTTCATTTTGTACTATATTTTGACTTGTTACTTCATGCTTGTGTATAATTTGGTACCATTATATCATTCTCAATTTTGCTCATGTATCTTACTTATGACTTCTAATTGTGACTTTATTTTCATGTCTCTTTAATTCCTAACTTTAGGTAGAGACCATGACAACATTAGGACTTAGAAGTTCCCTTCATAACATTAGGCTAGGTATTCATTTTAGGCTAGTTTTCTTCTCCTTTTTCTTTTCAACTTTAAAACATTAACAAATAGAGATACGAATCACATTAAGAAAGTGATAGAGAAATGAGTGGGATTCATTCCCTAATCTGTTTCTCAATCACTTAGTGGCATAGAAATGAGTGGGATTCATTCCCTAATCTGTTTCTCGGTCACTACTTAATGGGAGAGAAATGAGTGGGATTCATTCCCTAATCTGTTTCTCGAACATTAATTAATGGGATAGAAATGAGTGGGATTCATTCCCTAATCTGTTTCTTGAACATTACATAATGGGATAGAAGTGAGTGGGATTCATTCCCTAATCTGCTTCTCGATCATTATGCATTTTTATGTGATTCGAATCGCGAAGTAAATTCCCTTAAAAAACACTCAACCAAAAACACTCAAAACACTTAATAAAGGCTCAGACCTAAACAAAGTAATGAAGTGGTGCGAAACCTTGTATTGGGTTTTGTTCATCATGAAGTTACATAAAAAACACAAACCAATTTTCTCTCTTCTCTCTCTTGCCTCCGAGGCATTCTTTCTCTTGCCTTCAGGGCATTCTTTCTCCTAATCGGACACGTTATTTCCGCTCCATTCCCAGCTTAAGACTCCAGAGGTCGAGCAGCGGAGTGTGAATGTAACTGTTCAACTAAAAAAACACAAAAACAAACAAAAACTAAAGAGCCGAACTACGGCGCTCTGATTCCTGAAAAAGGATACGTAGGCATTAGGTCGCGGGGCCTAAGCGAGCACAATTATTTATAAACCTTATTTTCCCCGTGTTTCTTTTCTTTCATTTGCATGCATTCCCTTAGTAATTAAGCCTTAGATTTATACACCCTTTAGATAGCAACAAACATAGGTGGATACCATCGAGTACGATGGGCGTGAGGGGTGCTAGCACCTTCCCCTTGCGTAACCGACTCCCGTACCTTATCTCTGGTCGCAAGACCCTGTTCCTTACTCTGTTAGGTTTTCTGATATTCCTTTCCCTTTGGGATAAATATATTGGTGGCGACTCTGTTCACATTTTCGCGAGCGTGCGACAGCTGGCGACTCTGCTGGGGACGTGATAGACCTGTGCTGGTCCATTCTTAGCGAGTCGATCCTAGCCTTTGTTTGTTTCTTTTCTTTGGGTGTTTTTCTTTATTTGTTTATATGTTTACATCCTGTATATATGTGCACATATCATGTTTATTTCTATTTGCATATCATATTTACTTTCCGCATCCATCTGGACTATATTATGGGTCCCCGTGGGGGCCACATATTTTCTCTCTGTTTGCAGGTTGGGTGGGATGTTCTATGAGGTAAAAGGCCCAATACACAGGCTATGAGTGCACTCTAGGGACCCTAGGATAGAGTGGGAGCATAGTTTGTCTCGAGGTGTACGTCTCGGGATGGATTATGTGACTACGAGCAGAGTAGTGGTTTCAAACGGAGGTATTATCGTCACCCGCATCCGCGCTGTGATGGTACTTACCTTCGGGCGGACCGTATACTGCGTTTCATGACCTTACCCTGACCTAGACTACACCCGTGAGTGGGGAGGGAATCATATTCTTTACAGGTGCATGTTCTGTTGGTGACTATTGGTTCTCCTGGTACTCAAAAGGACGTCGAACCTTTGATCCTGGAGCATTTGACTTATACAGAAGTTCTACATCAGTTATCTATCAGAATCAACGTCGAACCTCTGAATATGGAGGTTTGACCTTATATGACTTATGCAAAAGCTATCTATCAGAATCAACGTCGAACCTCTGAATCTGGAGGGTTCGACCATCTTTGACTTATGCACAAGCTATTTATCCAGAAAGCAACGTCGAACCTCTGAATCTGGAGGATTCGACCATATCTTATTGACCAGGAGAAGTTGTTATCCAAGAGGCCTTGATCCTTGATCCTGATTTATGATACATTTGCATCTTCATTAACATTTTTGCATTCATGCATGTGCATCCATGGTTATCAAGACTCTTACCACTCTTCCTCTCCATCAGATCAGTCAAGACGATTCCTCCACACCGATATCTGACAAGAGCTCACAGAAGAAGAATTATGGAGAACTATGAACAAGATCAAGCTGCTATTAGAGAAGAGATGGATCAAATGAAAACTAAGGTCGATGCTATCCTGGAAGCTATCCAAGCCTTGCGAACTGAAAGGGTTCCTGCTACACAAGAGATTCCCGTTGTTGGTAACCAAGCTGCTGCTAGCCAACTTGAGGTCGTTCCACCTTCTTCTAATCCACTTGAGTTCCAACCAAGGACTAACGCTACTCTTGGAATGCCATTTAGCTTCATGACTGTTGATACTCTTGGAGCTTCAAACCAAGGAGGACCTATGCCTGTAACTTCTGGAGTGCCAACTATGACTGGGCCTCCTTGCTCATTTCCTATTCCACCTCCTCATACAGAGATTCCTTATCCTGCTTTCTGTGGTCCTCAGTTTGCTAATCCAGAAATGCAAACAATACCAACTGCTGAAAGAGCTCGACCCGTTGAGAAATCCGCTGAGAAGTACAAAATCTTTGAGGAAAGAATTCGAGCCATTGAAGGATTTAATGCCTATGGGATGGATGCTGAGGATATGTGTCTAGTTCCTAATCTGGTTGTCCCTCCTAAGTTCAAGACTCCCGACTTCCAGAAGTACAAGGGTTTGAGCTGTCCGAAGAGCCATATCATCATGTATTGTCGTAAGATGGCTTCTCACATCCACAACGACTCATTGCTCATTCACTGCTTCCAAGATAGCTTATCTGGGGCATCTCTGAACTGGTATATGAATCTGGAGCGTAATAGAATCCGATCTTGGAAGGATTTGTCTGATGCTTTCCTCAAGCAATATCAGTATAACATTGACATGGCACCAACTAGGTTGCAACTTCAAAATCAAGTGCAAAGGACCAATGAGACATTCAAAGAGTATGCTCAAAGGTGGAGAGAAATGGCTGCTCAAGTGAATCCACCACTTTCTGAATCCGAACTGGTTGACATGTTCATGAACACTCTTCAAGGACATTACTATGAGAGAATGGTTGGTAGTGTTTCTTCTGGTTTCTCCGATCTAGTCAGGATTGGTGAAAGAATTGAGAATGGTTTGAAAATTGGTAAGATCCAGAATCCCGCCAATGCTGCTGCTGCAAACCAATATGGGTACAAGAAACCTCAGGGTAACTTTGTCAAGAAGAAAGAAGGCGAGACCAGTGCCACCTATGCTCAAGATCAAGCTCCTTGCTATCGAGTGGCCGCCACCGCCCCTCAAGCTTATGTGGCACCTGTTGGTCAACAACCTTGGGTCCCTTATCAACAATATGTCCAACAACAACAACAAGGTTTCCAACAACAAGGTTATCAGCAGAGACAAGGTCAACAGAGGCAGAATAGGCCTAAAAGGGTGTATGATCGTGTACCAATGACCTATAGCCAACTTCTCGCCGCCTTGCTTGATCAAAAACTGATCCAATTAGCTGAAGCGAGGCCTCCTCCTGATCCTCTCCCTCCAAATTACAAGATTAATGCCAAGTGTGAATTCCACTCTGGAGGATCTGGTCACACCACTGAAGAGTGCAGAGTTCTCAAAGACAAGGTTCAGGATCTGCTTGATGCAAAGGAGATTACATTCACACCTGCGGCACCTAATGTGGTCAACAATCCAATGCCACCTCACAATGGAGCTTCCACCAGTGGAACATGAAGACTTTTATGTTTGTCAGAAAACATTTCATTTGCATTAGAATAAGGCCAAACTTGCCATTGTATGGATTTCTTTAGTATTTCCAATTGTACTACTTTTGTTGTTATCAAGTACTATCCATTGTAAGAAACTCATTCTGTTTGAATAAATAAAAATGTAATATACATGTTTTTCTCAAATCATTTCATCTTTGTTATTATGTTCATTGATACTTCACTCATTTGTCTTAAGCAACTAAAAAAGGAGAATGATGAAAATCAAAAACACATGAATCACTAACTGTATGCTTTTGGAACAAAGATCCTGCTGACGATGTACAGGCATTTTTTCAATTCCTAAACACCGGAGTTATAAGGGAGTGAAACCCTCGTCAACCCCTTTGAGCCTAAGGAGTAGTAGTTTCTTTTCAAAAAAAAATACAAAACCCTCAATCTTAACCAGGGGCAGGGTAGTCTTCAGTTAGTGCGACCGAGCGCTCAACTTTCAGGTATTCCATCAGTGGATCAATCATACCTCATATCTCACAACAAAAAAGAGCACAATCCCCAATGGATGTCTCTCATTCACCGAGAAGAATGCAGTCACAACCTTTTCAAGTCAATCACAGAAGTCATACAACTTGTTCCCGAACGAGACAAAAAAGAATGAAAAGAAAGTTATGAATCATGATAATAAAAAAACAATAGCCCGCTAAGTCAAAAAGAAGGAAAAGCTTCGAAGCAAATGACTTAGGCAAAAATTAGGGCATATCCCGCTGGACAACGGAAACCAAAATCAAAAGAAAATTTTTGTCCAGGCAAAAGTTAGGGATAGCAAAAGGCAAAAGCAAAAGAAAAATCCTCCGAGGGGCAAGTTGTTAGGACCATCAACAAAAAAGCACCAAAGGGTGACTGCCACCTCCATCAAAGCCATAAAGGATCCTCATCCATCACAATCCTTCCTGAAAGGTGAACACTCGTGTTAAACTAGCTGAACGTAGGACTGGAGAACATCACGAAGAAGGGTTGGGTTAAGTAGAACTTGAGCCTTTATCCTTTGTTTCTTAAACCGTGAACCCGGCCACGTTACAACCCTCAAAAGTCCTAATTGAAGTAGGGTTCGTTCCGAAAGCATACAAACTGTAAAATCATGTCAAACTGACTCCTAATGTTGCTGTGTCATTTGTGTTAGTATCAAAACAACCTTTTGACAAATAAAATTCTTTCCTTTGAGATTAACATGTGCATTGCATTCTCATTATCCTTTTCAAAACAGAATTGTCTCTAAACTTGAAAATAAGTACTTGATACCAAGGAAAGTTCAACATTGAAATTCCATCGAGTAATCCTGCAAAGGCAAAGGTTGGTCATCCAAAGGCAAATACTTGAAGCATCCATCTGGTGGAACAATTCCTTTCAATCTGGGGCAATCATTCCATGATCAACACTGGGGCAGACCATTGCACATCTCCATGATTCAAGCATTATCAAAGTTCTATCTCAAGGGATCTTACAAGCTGGGGCAAGATAGAAACAAGTCATTTCTTCGTCTTCAATCAAGTGTCAGATATCGAGACAAATGTTGAGGGGTCAATCCAAACGCCTCACCTTCACCAATAATTTCACAAGCAATGACCTTTCCACGAGGGCATCCTTCATCCACTTCTTATATCATGGAAGCAATCATTCCATTCATAGTCATGCATGCATCATGCATATCATTGCGTTCTCATTGACATTTCTACCACAATAATCCAATCATCAACAAATCAGGGGCATCCGAACTCCACCTAATATATCCCCCACACAAAGCAGAAACCCTGATCAATCAGTACACTGCATATAGAATTCATTGCATTGCATCTTCAGAAGTGCATAAAATAAATCAAACATGTGCATATGGAGCATAAGCCAAGTTACTCATCAGATGGGTTCTCTACAAGCAATCAATTGATATTCCACTGGGGCACTCAGAGTTACTATTGTGGTGTCATCTCCTCAAGTCAATCATGTTCATCTTGCTTCAACCCAGAGTTGGTGTCTTTGTGTTCAACCTAGAGTTGGCCTTCCTTTCATCTTTTGACCCCGAGTTAATCATATTTTTCCCACTCAACCCAGAGTTGATGGTTATCTTGTCTCTTTCCCACTCAACCCAGAGTTGACGGTCCTCATTTCTCTTTCTCGCTCAACCCAGAGTTGACGGTTATCTTTTATCCTTTCCCACTCAACCCAGAGTTGACGGTCATCTTTTCTCCTTTCCCACTCAACCCAGAGTTGACGGTTATTTCTCCTCCTTTTCCATTCAACCCAGAGTTGATGTTTAACTTTTATTCAATCCAGAATTGATTCTTTTCCCACTCACCCAGAGTTGACGGTCACCTTTTATTCAACCCAGAGTTGACGGTTTTCTTTCTTTATTTTCTTCTCAACCCAGAGTTGACGATCATCCCTAATTGTTCTTCTTTCCTTTTCTCAACCCAGAGTTGATATCCTCATCTTATCTTCGACCCAGAGTTGATGCCCTTCTTTCCCTTCTCGATCCAGAATCGATGTTTATCTTTTATCTAACCCGGAGTTGACTTTTCTCCGTTCTTCAACCCAGAGTTGACCCACTTTTCTTCTTCAACTCAGAGTTGAATTCTATTTCATTTCTAACCCAGAGTTACTTCGTTCAATCCAGAATTGACGCAATTTTCCTCAATAAATGACACTATCACTTTCCCCAACGGATTCTATCTCTCATAAGGCAAATTTTCAGGTTCACTTGATATTTAATCATCTTCTACCTTGAATGTTTGAAAAGCTGACGCCAATCTCATTCAGGTTTAAGACGATTAAATAGGGGCAGCTGTTGCACCCCAAAATTTGCCCATATGATTTTAGTTATAATTGGCTTATGCGTCTCATAATTTCATTCATTAGGTCATCTAACTCACCATGCATCATTAGTAAATAAACCTGACATTAGGATCAAGGATCTAAAAATTGGGGCTTCTATTTCAAGTTTGATTTATTTAAATTCTTGAGTATTGAACTATGGAAGTAGGGTTTTGAAGAATATGAATTAGGGTTTATTTCCCTACGATTGTATTCATCAAGGTTTTGAGATCATCTGGATTAGATTTTATTTCACTATTCTTTTATTAACCAAGGGGTTTTTCTTATGGAATTCGGACACAATTGTTTGTTACACTGCCTGAATTATAAATCATGGGTACGGTGCTTGGTGAATTCATTTGTACAGAGATGCTAGCCTATGACAAATTTTGTGAGATGGAGACTATTATCGTATTGGTTTAAAAAGAAAGGAAACCATAAGCACCTTGTGGGTTATTGATGTGTATTGGCGAGAGAAGGCCTTTGGAAGCTAATTGCAAGGACTTTGACTAAATTGCAAAGACTTTGACTTTTTAGCCAAAGTCAACCATGTGGTTGATTTTAGACTAAAGTCATGATTAGTCCATATTTTTGGCTATCATTCTAATGGGACTTTCTTCATTCAAGATTCGCACATTGAAAAGAAAAATGAGAAGTTTCATATTTAAGAGAGATAGGAGGAAACTCAAATCTTATTTCAAGAATGATTCATTACAAGTCTCATTACAAAATTCAATTACAAAATTCAAGAATCCATTACAAGAAGTGAAGTTACATCAAAGAGAACTACAAAAAAGAGGGGTTTCAAAGTCTTTCAAATGCGCCGCTCTGGCCTCAAGCTTCAAGCCATGTCTTTATCCAACTCTCCCATGTTGTGACTCCATTCTTACTGCATACAGAAATACGAAGAAAGTAAATGTCAGTTCACAACTATTACCAAGCCAAACCAGTACAAATCACCTATTTATAATCATCAAACCAGTTCCATACCTTACCTACCAAGACATTGCAGTATTCCAAACAAAAGAAAAAACTCCTAATAGATTTTGCAATCCATAGCAGAATTCAGCTAACATTTCTAACCATTACTATAACCCTGCAACATAAACAATCCTTTAACCAGTCAGCCCATAACATATATATCAACTCTACAGCCATGTTCACGAGATAATCCAAAGAACTCGGCATAACTCTAACTAACAGCATTCACATAAACAACCTGCAGCCACTTGACTCCCATTTAAACATCCAAAACAGTTTCACATTCCATGACTAACCTCCAATCCCTTTTAATTCCTATAACAGTCCCAACAACCTAAGTAATTGTAACTAACTTCAGAATTCTGTTACACTCCTATAACCGCCTAACTAACTCTCAAATTCAGTTACAAATGCTAACAGATTCAGTTAACTTCTAAGAGAAAATCAAAACAGAATTGAGAAGAAACCTTACCTATAAATGCAGTAGCTTGCAGCCATCTTCAGCTTCTTCACTCTCAGAACCGTTTTCATCTCCACCTCTCTCATTCAACACTTCACAGCCATTCTTCACTCTCTCCACAATTCACTTCATCATGTGACTTTCCCTTCATTTCCAGAACCTCCATAATTCATCATCTTCAGCAATCATCTTCACCACTCTGCTTATGAACATTCATCATCTTCACCATTGCTCATATATACACTCTCAACCTTTGTTCAGAATCGAGCAACCTTCACTCTTCATCATTATCAGTCATCCCTGATCTCCTAAAACTCTCTTCAATCTTCAATTCGCGCGTTCATCCAAAATCTACAGAAAACGAAATCAAGAATCATCAGAAAATTCTCGAACCACTTTCAATCAGTAAGCAACAACATCAACATCGCGAACGAACGAAAGCTAAAAGAAGAAGAGGAAGAAGAAGGAGGGGGATTCGGAAGACCTGCGTGAAGTTGCCTCTGGTGCTTTCTTCTCCATTTGAGCATCTCCAAGAATCGCCGCCACCGGTAAGTTCCCTTCTCCTCCATGTTTGCACATTGTTGTTCATTCTTTGCCGCTATGATGTGTAATTTTACATGCTGAACGAGAACCCTAAGGCGTCGAGGTTGAATTCGCATTCGTTGCCGTTTAATTTCGTTTTTGGCTAGATCTAGGGTTCTGTTGTTGTTCAGATTAGAGAGAATTAAGAGGGTATATGAGGTGTTAAGAATGAAAATTGGAGAGAGGGAGTGGAGGTGATTCTTTTGGTACGTTCAATTGTGGGTTTGAGTGAACTCCGCCGCCTCCGGCGCGGCGGAGCGATTTTCGGTGAGGCGAGAACGAGAGTGAAACGAGAGAGGGGTTTCAGTTCACGTGAAAGTTGAAACGGCACATGCTAAATCCCAATTCCCCTTTCTCTTTGTTTTATTTAATTTGTTTTTTATTATTAGAATTAAGGGATTAATTGGTGATTAATTCTGATTAGAAGTCATAGTGTTTGAATTAATGTTGAAATCTCATAATTAAAATTTGATTGAAAATCTGAATGTGGATTATGGGTCAATCATCGGGCCTTGCTACGAATTCATTTCCTACACCTCCCTCTGAGGCCCAAGCGCCATTTTTGGCATTTAACAAAGGAGAGCACTCTGGGCCAAATTCTGTTGGGCCCTGCGCCCATTTTACTCATTGCACCACTAATTCAATTCACACCCTCTGTTTCCCTTTTGTTTGATTGTTAGATTTAGGTTTTAATTAGATTTTTTTCCTATTTCTCTTAGGTGATTAAAACACTAATCTTCACTATCATTTTTAGACTTTAACATAATTTTAGACATAGAAAATGATCACAAAAAAAAATATTAGTTTAGGCTAATTCATTCTTTTAATTATTTTGCTTGATTTGTAATTCAATTTCTCCCATAAAGTCAATATAAAAAAAAATAGTATTTTACTTCATTTTGTACTATATTTTGACTTGTTACTTCATGCTTGTGTATAATTTGGTACCATTATATCATTCTCAATTTTGCTCATGTATCTTACTTATGACTTCTAATTGTGACTTTATTTTCATGTCTCTTTAATTCCTAACTTTAGGTAGAGACCATGACAACATTAGGACTTAGAAGTTCCCTTCATAACATTAGGCTAGGTATTCATTTTAGGCTAGTTTTCTTCTCCTTTTTCTTTTCAACTTTAAAACATTAACAAATAGAGATACGAATCACATTAAGAAAGTGATAGAGAAATGAGTGGGATTCATTCCCTAATCTGTTTCTCAATCACTTAGTGGCATAGAAATGAGTGGGATTCATTCCCTAATCTGTTTCTCGGTCACTACTTAATGGGAGAGAAATGAGTGGGATTCATTCCCTAATCTGTTTCTCGAACATTAATTAATGGGATAGAAATGAGTGGGATTCATTCCCTAATCTGTTTCTTGAACATTACATAATGGGATAGAAGTGAGTGGGATTCATTCCCTAATCTTCTTCTCGATCATTATGCATTTTTATGTGATTCGAATCGCGAAGTAAATTCCCTTAAAAAACACTCAACCAAAAACACTCAAAACACTTAATAAAGGCTCAGACCTAAACAAAGTAATGAAGTGGTGCGAAACCTTGTATTGGGTTTTGTTCATCATGAAGTTACATAAAAAACACAAACCAATTTTCTCTCTTCTCTCTCTTGCCTCCGAGGCATTCTTTCTCTTGCCTTCAGGGCATTCTTTCTCCTAATCGGACACGTTATTTCCGCTCCATTCCCAGCTTAAGACTCCAGAGGTCGAGCAGCGGAGTGTGAATGTAACTGTTCAACTAAAAAAACACAAAAACAAACAAAAACTAAAGAGCCGAACTACGGCGCTCTGATTCCTGAAAAAGGATACATAGGCATTAGGTCGCGGGGCCTAAGCGAGCACAATTATTTATAAACCTTATTTTCCCCGTGTTTCTTTTCTTTCATTTGCATGCATTCCCTTAGTAATTAAGCCTTAGATTTATACACCCTTTAGATAGCAACAAACATAGGTGGATACCATCGAGTACGATGGGCGTGAGGGGTGCTAGCACCTTCCCCTTGCGTAACCGACTCCCGTACCTTATCTCTGGTCGCAAGACCCTGTTCCTTACTCTGTTAGGTTTTCTGATATTCCTTTCCCTTTGGGATAAATATATTGGTGGCGACTCTGTTCACATTTTCGCGAGCGTGCGACATCGCTTCCTTCATTATTAGGGTTTCTGGAGTTTTAGATGTTCAAAATTGTGTTATTGACATGTTTGAATGGAGTGCAGAATCTTTATCCTTACCTACATATTGCATTCTTTCTTTATAGTTTCCTTTACTGTGTTAATATTATTCTTCAGAAGGAAGATTTTATCTATTATGCTTCGTAAGAAAAAGGGGATCATTTGTCACTTGTTAATCACTTTTTCACAATGACATCTAATGAGGTAGGATTACACTAAAATCTTCCAATACTGGTTTTAATATAAGAAGAATGTGTCAACCTTGACACTGTTTTCCATACTTTTAATCTCAACGTAGCTCGATTGCTTCTACAAAGACCCATGGCTTGATATCTCTTCGACAATGCACCAGGATGTTTGATTTTTATTCGAATAATGTGAATCACTTCAAGTATTAATTCTTCTTGGTCATTCCCCTAAATGAATAAGTCATTCTAAAATATGCTTAATAGACATTAGACCTCCTTACCAATTCTCAGACATACTTTATATGTTCAAGTGGCAAGGTTGCTTCTTGTCAGACTCAGGGTCTTATGTTAACAAGATTAAGGATTTGTTCGGAGAAAATGTTTTCCAGAAGAGGAAGTTAGTGTCCTTATTTAAGGATGTAGGTTATGCTGAGGGTGTTATCCCTCCTGATGCAGCATCGAGGAAACAACTAAAGTGGTTCATGGAGACACACCTACTAGTGGAATCCGATTTGAAAGAAGTCAGTAAGATCATTTTTGGCGAGTGAGTTAGGTAATATTCTCTTCTTCCTATATTCGTTAGTGATCTCTTTTATGACATGTTTGTTCTTTTCTATATATAAGATTCAATGTGAGAAAATAATGTAGCAAATGAGGAAGACTCCCCAAGTTATCCCCTTTCTAGACGATGTTACCAATCTTTCGATCATTGGAGGGGTTCTCATAATGAAGCCCTTACTACTCTAGTTACTCGGGGCACACCTACTCATGTATAGGTGGAAGTTCGAGATTCATCAATCGGGTAAAGGAGGAGGATTCTCTTTGTTTGTCATAGCCTAATGAAAGAGGAAATATGGACCTTGGTCCTAATATTTAAGAGCCTCGAGTAGAGGGGTCATTCGTTAAGTGTCCTTGAATTTTAGCAAGGAAATTAAAGAGGCCTGGTTTCACAGGAGATTATACCTGAGTTCCGACCAGGTTGCCTCATATGTTGTTGGATTTCCATGGTCTTCAAACGAATAGGGAGTTCCAACCTCTATCTCTAAAGAAGTTACTCACATTTCTTAAATAAATCCAAATAAGCTCGTCAAGAGGAATTATAATACTCAACTTATCATATGTGTTGGACTTCAACTGCCTTAGCCTTTGGTGCGGTCGGGAGGGGAGAAGTCTTCTCATGTTGTTGTCTTCGAAGGGGAAAATAGGTGCTTTAAGAGCGCATCAGCTTCTACCTCGTTTTTCGAGATAGAAGTTGTTTGATAACTCACATTTTATGAGTTATTATAAATCTTAACACTTTATCTTTTTAATTTAATTATATACTAGTTTAATTTAGTGCATTTTATTATTTTTTGAGTAGATTATTAAGAGCACAATATGTGCTATCATTTTTTAGTTTTAATGTGTTTGTTACTTGTATAAAGACGACTTCTAATGAGACCTGACACGACAGTACTGGAACAAAATCTTAACCCCAACTATAGGTACAGAGTTGGATGAAATGGAAGTCACAAAGAGTATACATTCATAGTTTTAGGGAATATGTGACACCATCCAGTAGGATGGAGTGCATTTGAATCAATGGAAAAGGGATAAGATCAGGGAGTTAGAAGATAAAACTTTATACTATAGTAGAACCACTATATTGCCCAGCTTTCCCCCTGCTGCAAAGGAAGGTTGCAAGGCACCGATGCCTGAATACCTGTGCCACTAGCTTCCATAAGACACTTTGTCTCCCACACGTTGAATGTGCATGGCTTTGCAATGATACGAAAAGGGAGAATTGGTGGGAAACTTGTTAATTAATTTGGGCCATAATCCATGAAGATGCAAAAGCCCATGATCCAAGGCACCACAAAAACCCTAGATGTAAGTGACTATAAAATGACCTCTTGGAGGAAATGCAAATGGGTTCAGCAAATCACAAAGAGAAACACTTACTAAAGTTTGGTGAATAGAGTGAGTTGAACAAAATGGAGAACTTCTTCTTCTCATCATCTCAAGTGTATGCTACCAGTACCTAGCATGACAAAACCTATTTCTTGTTGATTGAATATTGCAAGAAGACGAAGAATTTACTCTTAGGTTTTCATTTCTTTTACATTATGTATTTAAGAATGTGTATCTTAGGATCCAATGTTGATGTATGTACTAAGCTCATCATGAGATAAACTACTTTATGTTTAGCAATGTGAAGTTAATATGAAATATTAGTTTATGTTAATAGATGCGTTGTTAGTTCTTTATTTTATCATGTATGAAACTCTCATAAATTTGCTTCTCTGAATGATCAACTTAGGAAAAGATACAAGCTTGTAGTTGTGAGACATCCAACAATAAGTTGATTTCATGATAAAAGTGATTGAAAATAGTAGGACAAATATATTCACTAGATTAACTACTTTAGACATAAAAAGCTACAATTATAGAGGACATTAAGAATAAAATCAGACATGCATTAAAGCTACGAGCAAGGTTAAAGATTTGTCCCTTGCTTTACTATTTATGTTTCTGATGCTGTAGAGATACACCACAAGATCACCTTCTGACCTCTTCTAGCATGACATAATATATCATGCACACACAATAGACAAATACATATTAAAGAATTATTGCCCAACGTATTCTCCATTATTGATCTCATATACTCTTGCCAACATATTACTTGTTGTAAAAATTGAAACTGTAAGAACACTCAACTATTTCTATTCTTGTTGGTGCTTATTTACAAAATAAAGTCTTACAAATCAATCTAAGTTATTTTCCATTCCGTGTGGATTTGACATCCTTACTATTCTATCACTTTCTACTTTAAAATACATGTATACTTGCATGTGATATCAAATATTTTCAAGTAACAAGTTTTTGGCGTTGTTGTTAAACGAGCATTTGAGCTTCTGACGTTTCATGTACTCTGGTGAAACGGTAGGTGTTTAGTTGTTGCATGCGTTGTTAGACAATAGGCTACAATCTAGAGAGGGGTGAGTAGATCGCAAATGAAATTTTCTTAATAAAATTATGTTTTGAAAAATGTTTAACTATGGTGTGCGGAAACAATTTCGGATTCACAATCGTCAATCCCAAACCGTTATCTAAAATACTGAATATGTGTAAACGATAGAACGAATAAATAAGAGGAGAAAGACAATCAATATATTTTCATTAATTTGCATTTGAATAAAAATCACACACTATTAATCAATTTCCAATGAAATAATACACAAAAATCGACTTAAACAATTTGTCGAACACTTTGTGTGCAATTGATTCAAACCAGATTTTTTCTTTGAATTTCGTTGATACGAGAAACAAATTACAATCACATATATTGTAATCAACTTAATAAAATAGTTTGAATTATTGGACAAAGAAATAATCTCTATGTATCAATCGCACAATCAACGGTTTAACAATTTGCACATAAACGTAAGAGAGGGATATATATATATATATATATATATATATATATATATATATATATATATATATATATATATATATATATATATGGAGAGAGAGAGAGAGAGAGTAGAGAGAGAAGGATTTGTTTAGGAAGTTCCCGAATCGGCTTCACTATGGGTACATCTGCCCTCAAATCCAAAGGAATTGGGATAATAAAATTAACTTTTGCAAATGTAGTTTACAAGAGAAAAAATAACAATCTAACCCTCCAACCTTATGGTTGATGTTGTTCATATCTTCTTCTCTTCCCTTGATCTTGAGCTCGATCAAGTAATCCAATAGTTCCAATTTGATTCTCCGGTTATCGTTACTCCTTTGACAAAACCTTTTTCTTTGAAGCTTTCGCTCTGCAGAAGCCAAATTGTGAATGTATCGTGACCCAAGATTACCAAAGTAATCCTCCGGATACCGTTACTCCTTTTACAGAAACCCCCGTTCTTTAAAGATTTTACTCAGTTGAATCCAAATTGCACAATCTTGGAAGGAAACTCAATTGATTACACTGAATCTAATTAGAACTTATCAAACTATCTCTTGATCACATGACAAAAGTAATTATGTGTATTTGTTGTATGTATGCATTGAGAGAGGATGAAGATGATGAAAATCTTTGTATATTTTTGGTTTCAATGATGAGAAATGATGCATGAATGACTATATATATATATATATATATATATATATATATATATATATATGAGAGTGTGAAAGAATGAAACAGAAAAAATAGGATTGCAAAATAACAAAATTGGACATTTTAAACAGTGGAAGTCGACCCACAAGGCAAGGGATCCGATCCATACTGCCTTTGAGTCGATTCCAAGCGGACAAATGTTTTTGATACATATTCTTCTGTAGGAGTTTACTCATAACACATGGGATTCGACTCCTTCGTGTTATGTATCGACTCCAAATGCATGGGAGTCGACTCATTTTGGATAGATACTAAAATTCTAAATAGCTTTCAGTGGGAGCCGATCCACAGATCAAGGGAGTTGACTCCTTAGTGATGTGTGTCGACTCCAAGGCCCATATGTATTGACTCCTTTTTGAAGGAGAGTTTTCTTTCAAAAGGCTGTCAGTGGGAGTCGACTCCTAACATAAATGAGTCGCCAAACATGATTTTTCACCAAAAATAATATTTTTGACATTTTTAACTTGTTCAAATGTTTTTGACTTGATCTAAAAGTGTCCTAAGATGAAAATGTAATCTAGACATAGAGAGATAAGATCCAATGTACAAATACTACATATTACCTAGTTTTGACATCATTCAAAACATCTAAGAGATGATATTGCACTCACATGTGCATGTTGTTAAATTCGGTCTATAGAGGAAATCCTGAACCTTAAAGAACCTTCAAATTTTTTAGGATATCTCAAGCTACTGGGCACTTACCAGGAATACCTTATCCTTTTCTTAACATGACACATCAAAGGTTGCATGCGTCTACTATTATGGGGGAACTTATTTGTTTGAAGCTAACTCGGTAAATCACGTCCCTGTTAATAATGTGGGCAACAACAAGTATAACAACTCCTACAACAACACATAAAATCCTAGGTGGCGTAATCATCCAAACTTCTCATCGAGTAACACTCAAAACCAACTCAAATCTAAAGTACCTTAATATTCACAAGTTTCATTTAGTTTTTCTACACCAAACTATGTTGTGGATAATCAAGGGAATAAACAAGTGGAAAATATTTTAAAGTCCTTCATACAAGAAAAAACGAACTTGTTTAAAGCTCAAGGTGTAAGCATAAAGAACTTGGAGAATCAAGTCGGGCAGATTTCTTCAGCACTTAGTTCTAGGACTATGGGAGCACTTCCAAGCTCAACTACAACTCTAGCATCTATCTTTAGATCCAAGAGTATTGAATCATGCAAGGTTATTATCAAGTTAAGATGTGGAAATGAATGTGAAGGATCAACATCAACAAGGGAAAAGTCACCAATTGAAAACCTTACTACCTCTGACACTTTAGAAGAGGAAGCACAAGAATCTTTTGAGACTGCAACTTAGTGGAGCTTGCAAAAGAAAATGTGACAAAGGAGACATGTACTCTGAAATCTTTTGGTATGGCTTCTATTCATAAATATCAGCCAATATACATGCCAAAGGTTGGCGGATCATCCAAATTCGTTCAAGAAAGGCCACCACCTCCTTTTCCCTAAAGAATCGGAAAGACTGAAGAAGAGCGACAGTTTGGTAATTTCATGGACATTCTAAAGTAGTTTCATATAAACATACAATTTATTTAAGTCATTCAAAAAATTCCAAACTATTCCAAATGTATGAAGGATGTACTTACCAAAAGGAAGAGAGTGTGAAAATTTGGTATTGTGGCCTTAACTCATGAATGCATCCAACTTGTTCCAGGAAAACTTCCACCTAGGTTAAAGGGTTCTGGTAGCTTCACTATACCATGTAACATAGGATATTACTTTTGTGAAAGGGCATTGTGTGATCTTGGTGCAAGTATTAACCTCACGCCCTTATCTATCATCAAGTAGTTAAGTATTGGAGCTGTCAAACCAATAACTATCAGCCTTCAACTAGCTAACTGATGCCTTTGCTACCCCAAGGGAATATTGAATATATGTTAGTAAGGGTTGATAAGTTTGTATTTCCAGCAGATTTCATCCTTATGGATTTTAGCGTTGATGAACAAGCACCCATTTGTGAAGTATAGATTTGAAAAGAATATTTTGACTAAGGATGGGTACACTTTTCTTATAGGATTGCAGATGAATGTTGTTAATTTCATATCATTAAAGATGTTAAATAATTCACATTCTTTAAAAACTCCAACATCCAAAGTGTGAATTCCCAAGACAACTAGACTTGTGAAATCTTGAAAGAACCTTATTTCTTGTTGTTATTATGAGAAATCATCGATGAGTGGAGACGACGTACAAATCTCAGCCTTATGGATGCCATGATGATGATGGAATACTAAAGTGGTATTCTTAGACACACAAGAACAATAGAGTATAAAATATAATATGCAAAAGAAAGGATTAGAGTAACCTATTTATAGTGCTTCTTCTGACGGTTTAAGTGTGCACAAGTTGCACAAAATCATTGAATATTTGGCCTAGAAAATATGAAATAAAAATATTTCTAAAATAGGACATCTAACCGATTAGATTAAGGCCCTAATCAATTAGATTCTAATGTTTTTTAAGATCTATGTGTTTTCCATTGATGCTCATATCTGATTGAAGGCGGAGATTAAATCTGATCTTATTTGAAATTTGAAGCGTGTAAATCACCTAATCGATTAGCTTGTTTCCCTTCAGCCTCCTTGATACTTTTTGGGCCTTGGGTTGTGTCTTTCCTTGGCCCTCATGCTTTTTACACCCCTTATCATTGTATTTTCACCCCTTTCTTGACAAATGTTGCTTTTATATTATTAGTAAAAATAATTTGAAGTTAATGAGCAAATAATAAAAGCACTTATTTAAAGGGTTAATAGTTTTTTAAATTATTTTACCTTTAAAACATGTATAACCATAATTGTCAAGTAACCTTGATAAAGACTCCCTTTTTCGAAGAATGGAAGCAAACTATTGTACGTCCTTCTCTAAAAATCATTGGATATGAGAGTTGGTTAATCACAAGATCGATAAGTACATTACATACTTATCATCTCAACCTACTAAGAGGTCATCAAATCATCATAAATCACAAATGTCGAGACCATACTTAACGAACATTTTCTTTGATCACGACCATTGATAAACACCATCAACAATCATCCTTGGATCATAAGCTTCAAATTGAATAATTATTTTTGAATACTCGAAAGTATACAATTTGCTTTGCACAAATTAATTTAATACGCACTACGACTTCATTAAAGTTGTAAATCATTTGTGCAAAGCACACTAGGTTTTAAACTTTGGTACCCAAATTTTATTGGGTCCTGGTGTTTTAGTAATTATAAGAGGTATATAGTTACTACCTTTAGACCTTCTCAAATTTTAAAAACAAAATGACTCTAGATATCCAAATCTATTACGGTAATGACATTTATGGGCAGTCGATTCACTTTGTTTCTATTAAACCCTTTACTATGTTTCCTACAAGATTTAAACCCTAATCCAGTTTTATTTAAGGAAGGCCTGTGACTTGATAGAATCAAGTCAAGGTTTTCTTTCCCTTAATAAATTTACTTAGGATTTCATGCAAATCTTTTACTTCCTTTTTTTATCGAGACACAAGTCCCACTCAACTAGGTTCTAATATTGGTTATTTCATGCTTAAGCATTTTATTACTCTTTTGTAGAAACTTAACACAACCTTTAAAGTCTAAGTTACACTTATTATTATAATTTTCTTCGATTAACTTAGCACTTAATTTTAAAAATTGATTATATGATAACTTTGTTACCACATGGTCATCTTCTTCGTGAGATGCTTTCATCATCTTCTTCGTTGGATGAAAAATCTTCAAAGGTTCTACCCAATGTTGAATCTTTGAGGTTCCTCCTTGATGTTAGATCTCTTATGTGTTGTTCGCTGAGACCTTCTTCCGCTTTCTTCTCTCAAAGATTCCGCTAAATGAAGTTCTTCCTCATATTCTCTTTTAGATGAAGATCCTTCATTTGATTTGGAATTCTCTGAGGATCGCTCAACTACTAAGACTTTTCTTTCGAATGAGATTACTAGATTTGATTTATCTTCACATGAGTTTGTTAATGAAGTTTCTAGGGATTCTGCTAGACTTGAGCCCATACCTTCATCCTTTAGCAGTTGAATTAGTAAATTCAACTTCTCGACGATTTCTACCTTCATGGATTTTTCCTTAAAAGTCGTAAATATTCCTATCTCTCGATTTAAGGATTGGATTATGCTTTTGATTCCAATTCTTAATTATTAGGTATTTGTTAGGGACAAAAGTTCTAACATTATTTTCAACATTTATAAATTTAGAGAAGCATTTATGAAAAAAAACCCATCTTCTTCGCTTTTTGTGTTTATTCTCTCTTGTTCGACATTTGAGAAAACTCTACATATCATTTCAAGAGTGTCCCGCATTTTTGTGACAAATTTACAACTATGAACATAAAAGAATAGATTTTCATCTAAAGACATAATCAAAAAGTTTTTAATTTTAAAATTAACTTCAAACTTCTAGCTTATGTTTGGCATGCCATTTTTTGAGCTTATAGCTTATAAGTTCATATAACAATAAAAGACTTGTTTGATAACAGGCTTTTTTATCACGAGCTTATAACTTATTTTTCAGGCATGATTTCAAATAGCATTTTTGCTTATAACTTATCATTTTTTCTTCCACTTTTACCTTATTATTTTAATTAAAATCCGCTTTTACCCTCTATAATTTTTTTTAATTTAAAATAAAATAATGTTGTATTAAATGTTTTTTATGTTATTTTAATTAATCAGCTAGCTGAACCGCTAATTTTCCAATTTCTTAAATTAGCTTATCAAAGTCATGAGTCATCAACTACAAGCTATAAATTATCAGTCATCAACCATAAACTATCATCTATCAGCTAGTTTATTAATCAACCACTTTTTATCAAACAAGCCAAAATTTATAAATGTGGAAAATTTTTGTTTGACACTAGTTAGTTAATTAAATTATGTTTTGGTATCTAGTATATAAAAACAAGAATGACTTTATTTTGTATCTCTAATATATTCATCAATGAAGTACCTTTTTTTAGGGTTAATATATATTTTTCTTTCTGTCATATAGGCAAGTTCTGGTTTACCTCATGTAAAAATTATTTTTGCAAAACCAACCTTGTCGTTTAAAGATTCTGTTTGTTTAAACTTTAGAAAAAAAATGACACACTTCAAATACTTATTTGACACGCTGACTAGAATTTTTTTTTTTTTAAATATAAATATGCTGATGTGGAATTATATATTTTTAATTTTAATTATATTTAATTCTACGTAATATTTATTTTCTTTTTTATATATTTTAATCTTATTAAATTATTATTATTATTATTATTATTATTAAGTTATTAAAATTCAAAATACCTAAAATCCTAAACCTCTCGGTCTTAAGGCCAAAACCACTAGACTATTATCATTTACGTGTATAACTTTCACTCTATTATATTTTTATATGTAGTAAATATTATCAATACACTCACTTTACTATTATATTATAGTAACTATTATCAATAACTTAATAAAATTATATTATTTAATAAAATATTTTTTTAAGAATTTAAATGCATAATATTTTTAATGTTATTAAAAGTTAATTTTAATTTGTTATTAATTTCCTGTTTTAATTATTTTAATATTAACAACTATTAAAATTATTTTAATTAATTTTCTGTTTTAATTAATTTTTTATTTTAATATATACTATTAAAATGTGTTTTGATGTACAATTGTTTTTAAAATAATATATAGAAACAAACTAAAATTGATTTTAAAATAACCTATAGTATATAGTTAGATAAATAAACTATAATACATATTTAGAAATAAATTGAAATTAATTTTTAAGATATACAAACAAACTGAAATTAATTTTTAATATATATATTTGGAAAAATAAATTGAAATTAATTTTTTATATATTAAAATTAATTTTTAATATTTTATAATTAATTGAAATTAATTTTTAATATATTGTGTATATTTAGATAGATAATCTAAAATTAACTTTTTTATATAATAATAAATTGAAATTAATTTATTACATCTAGTATATATTTGAATGGGCAAAACTTATGGATTGAAATATCATTTGGAATTTGAAAGGTCCCCATCAGATCCAAACCTTCACTTGCCTCATGACTCATGAGAAACTCTTGACAAAGGCTTTGGCTAATATGCATAAGGATTTTATTTATGCACCATGCATAAGCCTACATAAGCCATTGGATCATGTTTTTAATCCAGTATTGAGTATTGAGTATTGAGTGGTGAGTATTGAGTAATAACAATTGATGTCTAGAATTTGATCCAATGATCCAAGGGTCCATAATAATCTATGCATGGTGCATAGATTTTTACCTATGCACAGTAACTGCACCCCTTGACAAACTATGAGTGCCATAAGTGGAACCCAACTATATTTAGGGATTGCAACTGGTCAACAAACAGAAGAGAATATTATTCACGTGCTTTGAAATTGGTGCTACACAACACACGTATGAATTAGAATTATCCCCTCTAATAAAACAACTCACTTATTTGTCTTGTAGGTTTTGCCTAACTTACAATCTGAAAGGAAATATTACAAAAGCACACAAAGACCAATGGAAGTCAATCTTTATGATCTCATGTTGGTATTTATGGAAATAGAGGAACAGAGCTCTTTTTGAAGAAAGATTTCAACAACCATACAACCCAATTGGATTAATCATGCACCTTGTAAAGGAAATCGAGACAAGTGGCCGTGTAAAGAGAAAAGTTGGGTTGTCAATTCTAGAGTTTAAGAATATCCATTGGGATCTCGACTAGAGGATAATTGCATCAAGCTCAATTGTGACGGTGCCTTCAAAACATCTACTTCCACGACAATATGTGGCAGCTTGCTCAGGAACTCGTTCAGAAATTGGGTAAGAGAATATGTACAAAAAATCATTCATTGTGATGTTATTGCTGCAGAGATACGAGTGATGTTGCATGGGATAAAGATAGCTTGGCATGAGAGAATTAAAAATTTGGTAGTCGAGAATGAATCCAAAGTCTAAATAGATATGATTAACCAGGTGACTATAAAACAACCAAAACTTCTCAACTTTAATTCGTAAAATAAGAAGGATGACCTAAAGGAATCAACATATCAAATTCGACCACATTTTACGGAAAAAAATCGTATGACTGATTGGATAATCAATTATAGTGTTACTATGAATAATACTGATCTCCTCATTTTTCTAACTATCGTGACAAATGAGTTATATCATTTAAACTAATAATAAAAATGAGACCTCCCCTAAGTACAATAGAGTAGCTCTTTCTTTGGATAGATTAGATCGGACCAAAATAAAAATAATAATATAATACGAAAAGTTTACAATGTAATTAATGGTAAATTGATGATTATGTTACTAATTATTTTATATAAAATTAAAAGTTTAATATTTATCAGTACTTCATTTTTATAAATGTGAAAATTATTATTTTTAATTATAATTAGCAGAATTATTATCTAACTAGTAGTAGTAGTTTTATTAACTTATTCCTATCTATGTCCTTTTCTTGTTTTGTCTTTTCTCCTTCACTTAGTATTTTGCATGAAGTAGTATGAAGTTGGAGTAAACTGAATGCTATATTTTGAGTAGAGTTATTTTGGTGTTGTTTTGCCGACGGAGATGTAAAAAACAGGTGTTGTCAAAGTGACAAGAGAAAGAAGGTGAGTTACGTGTTGTACTAAGAGAAGAGGAATGATTAGTTTTGATGGAAGAGTTATGGGCGTTATTGATAGATGAAACTGAAAGTGACAAAAAGTAGACATATCTGTCTGAGAACAAACATTGTGGGACCTTTGTACGGCGATGGTTAAATGCACACGTGCGACCAGCCGCCGGCAAACCACCGACTCTTTCCTCGACAAATGTGATCTAACTCTCTTTTTGACTGGCTGGTGAAAACTCTACCCTACGAATGCCGCAGACACAACCTATCATGATTTGATCGGTACATTTGCATCTGTTTTTTTTTTTAAATAATTTAATTGCTGCAGCTTATCGCGGTTGTGGAGAACTACTTCTATTGGAAAAAAAGTCATTCCAAAATAAGTTGATTCAAGGATACTACAACCATACAATTGCATGATGTTTGATTTTGTTTTTTGAAAAATCAAAAGTAATTTTAGAGGAGTACAGTTGATGCTGAAATAATTTAAGATGTTTGATTTTTTAAGTGGAATTGATTTTAATTTTAAAATTGATTCTACTTAAATTTATACTTTATAGCTTTTAAATTTAAATTTAATTTTTATACTAAAATTTATTATTTAATTTATTTTATATAAATATATTTAAACATAAATTATTTTACTTCTATATGACTTTTAATTGAAATTAATTTTATAAAATTAATTAATTTAAAATCAATTTTTTATTTAAAAATATTTAATTAGCAAATTTAAATGACATGCGAACTAAATGTTCATAAATGTTTATTTATTTGTTATCAAAATTGAAATCATGTTCTAACGTGAACAGTATTATATTATACTGCATATTTTCAACATATTATCCAAATGAACCTAAATTACAATTTAAATTTGAATATATGTTAAGAGTGTAGTTAAAGCAACATAGAACAAGAAATCAATTCAGGGGTTTGCTATAATACACCTATTTATTTTTATAAAGATATATTTAAGCAAATTTTAACTAAAAAAGTAATTAAATGCACCATAATGTGCATGTTGGTAAAGTAGACCTTCATAAAATCAAGTGAGTTTAAGTTAGCAAACCCAAAATATATATATATATATATATATATATATATATATATATATATATATATATATATATATATATATATATATATATATATATATATATATATATATATAATTTAATTCTCTCTCTTGATTAATCTAATGGTTAGCATTAAATCCTCTTATCTCTTATTTAAAAATTCCTCCTACTTGATACATCCCATATATATATATATATATATATATATATATATATATATATATATATATATATATATATATATATATATATATATATATATATATATATATATATATAGGGCATATCATATGAGAATGCCATATTTATATGAGAATGTGAGAATGAATCTGAACCATTGGATTTTAAAATAAATGGTGGAGATTTTAAGTATTTTAATGATAGAGGGTAGATAGAAGACAAAGCATATATAAAAATTTTGTTGTATTAAAATTGCGTGCTTACAAAAGAAAAGAGATTCCCTTTATATAGGGATACAAAAGCTTACTATTTAAGCCAATAAGAGCTACCTATTATACCGGCCGGTTACAACAAACAAAGATGAATTATTAATGTCGGGTACACATTGGGCCCCATCGACACAATAATAATTCACAAACAACAAAAACTTTCTTACAAAAAGCAGAAAAGATTCTCTCCTCTTTCCAAGATAAGATCCTTACCTTTGCATGTGCCTTCTTCCAAGATAAGGTAAGATCATTTCTTATCTTTGCATTTGTTTTTTGCATTGTTTTTCTTTCAAGATAAGATTCTCTCTTATCTTGGCATTATTGCTACCAGACAATTATTGCTCAGCTTTAGCTTTTTCCTTGGTCTTTTGGGCCATAGATTGAATCATGGTATTCCAGAAGTCTTCAGCTGTGGGGTCATCATTTTGAGCTTCGCCAGCTAAACCTTCAAAGGTGTTGGAATCCATTGATCCCATGGATGAACTGGTATTCATAGATTGCATATCATCTTTTGAAGCTTGAGATTGGAAAGTATAGAAGAATTGAGTCTTCATATGATCCAAAGTTCTGACCATAATTTCTTATTCTGATTCATTGGGATATTTTCTTTGAAAAAAGTTTTTCAAATTTCCCATAGACATTTGTTGAGAGTTTTGATCTTTAACATTGTTATTTTTGTCTTCAGACATGGATGATTTTATTTGAACAATTTTGTCTTGGATGTCTTCTAGACTCATCTTATTCCACCACTTGTAGAAAAGTTTTCTTTCTAGTGTGGGAATATTAAACTTATCATTGGAAATAGTGATAGTCCATCTCCAAATCCAAGGAATTTGAAACTTTGTGAAGAAAAGAAATGGACATTGTCCAGTAGTAAAATTTGATGAGAGTTCTAATAACAGTGGACTATTTTCACATCAAGGAGTATACAAATCATTTAACTCTTTTGGTAATATTTCCAACGTAGGACCAAATTTAATCCACCAGGCATAAAACCAATTTGGAATTGGTCTATTAATTACGTCTAGATTAATTGAGAAAAACCAAGAATGTTTATTCTTAGGATTCTAGTAATAAAAGGCTTGGGTGAAAGCCTGGAAATAGTCTCAGTAATTGAAATAAATATATTTTCCTTCGGCAATTCTTATTGCCTTTTCACCATTAGGGTTAAGACCTCATTCTCTGGGTGATAAAATCTTATCAATGTGGCATTTGCTGAAGTTTATGAAACTTTTAGGATTTTTGTTTTGATAATGATGAGTAAAGGTTACCGATTCGGTAACTACTAGTAAGATTTCTAAATGTAGTCTTGATTTATTATGAAGACCTAAATATCCTCTTGATTCGAGGTATCTTGTTTTAATAGTCCATCCATCATTTGGATTTATTTTTATATCCTCATCCTCAATATACATAATTTTTTCTGTAACTGGATTTTCAAAATAATCAGCTACTTGCTCTTGGGGTGGGTCATGAACTGTAATTTCTTTGTAAGATATAATCTTTTTAGAAGATGAAGAGGAAGGTATATCTTCCTTTTTTGTAGTAGGTAATTGCTGCATATTTCTACCTTTATAGGATATAGTCCAATCTTCTATAAGAGGAATATTTAATTCACTTTGAGGTAACATATTGTTACTCCTTCTTCCAAGGCCTCGTCCATAGCCGCGGCCTCTTTCTCCCCTAGATGGAGGTGCCACTTTTTCCCTGCAAAAATTCACGGGTGAGATAATCTGCAAGTGAATTATTTTCACCTTTAATATGTTTAATATCAAATTCAAACATTGATAATTGAGATTGCCAGGTAGCAAATATTTGTTTTGCAACAAGATTTTTAACATCTTTTTCAATAATTGATTTAGCAGAGCTGCAATCAATCCGTAATAAAAAAAAATTATTAAGTAAATCATCTTGAAATTTTGAAACACATTTTATAATAGAAAGCATTTCTTTTTTATTTTGACTGAGTAGGATTCCATTTACCAGAGGTAAATCTAACAAAAACTTCTTTAGATGTTTTAGGTATAACCTGTTTAAGAATTCCTCCATACCCTATGTCTGAAGCATCAGTTTCAACAATTTTAAAATACTTGGGATTAGCCAGAGATAAGCAAGACAGACATTTAAATTTATTTTTAATTCTTTGGACTGCTTGATGTCGCTACCGTGAAAATCAACAAAGTCTCCACTAACATATTTATTCTAAAAGGAAGGGAATGCCAGCAAACCACAAAACAATGAGCATTGGTCTCACGACCAGAGAAGAGGGTAAGGGAATAGGTTACGCAAGGGGAAGGTGCTAGCACCACTCACGTCCGTCGTACTCGACGGGATCTACTCTTGTTGTCTAATATATGCTTGTTGTCTAATATATGTGATCCACGCCCTACCCCGCTGCCTACGTATTTGTTTTGCGGAATCAGAGGCACCGTAGCTTGGTTAACTAATTTCTGTTTGTTTTGTGTTTTTTAGGTGAACAGTTACATTCGCACTCCGCTGCTTGATCTTTGGAGACTTAAGCTGGGAATGGAGCAGAAAGAACATGCTCTTAAGAAAAGAAAATCAAAGAGTTTGATTTGTGTTTTAAACAATGCATGGGGAAAACCTAAGCTAAGGGGGGGGGGGAAGCTTGATACCTATGTTGTCATGCAAAGGGTGAAAGTCTATACTAAACTAGTAACCTACGGGGAATAAGCAAAAGCAAACAAAGAATATCAAACAAATGAGCTTAGCTCATGCACACACACCTACAGGCGCAGGCTGTGCAGTAGAAAAGTGGTTCTGCCATTGCCAAGGGGAGCGTATCACCCGAGTCAACCAAGCATTAGACCGAGGAGATGTGAATCCTTAACCATGACATTGTATTACCGGGACAAAGAGGAGTGGAGGCAAATCGATGCGAGCGTACATTGAGCATCAACGTCAGACGACGTGAGCTAAGAAATGTGGGGGTCCGATTACATGGAACTGCTTCACTTTACCCATTTTGGGCCTTCGACTCGACGATCTTGGGTACTTGTACAGAGCTCTGAGCTTGCAAAAAGCGAGTATAAGGACGACCTGAGGACTGAAAGTTGCGGGGGTTGATTGTGAACCTTCTCCGCTTGCCTTCTCGAGGACTTACAATTTTGCCTTTGTTAGGACTTTCTGCAAGCACAAACGTAAACACACCGACAAAAACAGAATCTCTGGCACACGCCTCAGAGGATTTCCAAATGCAACGCATGCCCAAGTCCTACTTCTCAAGGCAAAAGATGATGAATGAAGCGAATAAAATGCGGAAGAAAGTAAAATGAAACGAGATCAATACCAAACTGATTATGATCCGTAAATTGATGCAAAAATGTAAGAAAGAAAACTAGAGATCCCGCGAGCGAGCTAGGAAAAGCAACAGGCAAACAATCAGCACACCGATTAAACGCATAGTCAAATAAGAACCGACGCCGTAAAAATAAATCAGGCGCCAACATGTGCTTCGAGCACAAACGCAACGTACACCTGCAAAGCAAACGAGCAATCCAGACAAAGCAAGTATAGAAGCAACAAGCGCGTCTCACGGTCGAGAACAAGAATTAAGAAGAGATAATATCGTGTCCTGCAAGTAAAGCGGAACACGAGTGAATAAGCGCCAATCTGAAGTTGCCTTCGAAGCCTTGCATACTAGCACACAAATTAGAGATAACAAAAACCGCAATCGGAATTGCGTTGGTGCTTTACAAAGTTAAACCAAAAATTGATAACGAAATAAAAAATGGAAATGCTGTAAGAGGAAACCAACACCCATACGGGGCAGCAACTATGCACATAAGGAAATAAGCACAAATCGTATCATAACAAGCACAAACGTCCGCAAGCGGACAAAACACAAGTAGAAACAAGAATATACAGGTTTTAAGCAAAAATTGAACAATTAACACAATTTTTATGCATAAACCGAATGAAAACAAGAAAGCAAAATGGAAAGCACTCAAATGTTAACCAAATATGTACACAAATATTACAGAAACCAAAGCAAATATTTAAAAGCCAAACGGTACACCGAAACGGCAAAACCGGGTAAAAACTAAATTTGTCGGAATTAAACCAAAATTTTAGGGTAAGCTATAAACGTGCCAAAGAAATGAAATATGCAGTCGAAAATTATTAAATCGGCCCGGAGGCACGACTTTCGAGACGAGGCAGTAGCGAAAACGGTAAAAAAAAGTCGGCCGAAACCAAAAAAAACCTCACCAACAACTCCGAAAATATTGTTTTACTTGAGAAACATTATTCACACGTGCAAAAATTCAAAGCGGTTTAAAAGTTATGACGCGAGCGTTTGAAAAATGCGGTAGAAACGTGAGAAAGCAAGACATGGCAGAAAGCTACAACACTCAGAGGCATTTATTAGTATACAAGGAAGCTCTATTATCACTTAGAAACAAACAACAAGCAACACATCAAATGCTAGTTCAATTTTCTTTCAAAATATTATGTTCTCATGAGTTAAAAAGTAGTGAAATGCACACAAGTACCAAACCAAAAATCTGCCTTATTAAAATATGGAAACAACCCCTAAAAGTCTCAAGAATCATGCCATATGCAACAAACAAACATTAGGACACAACCACGCCTTATTCACATAGTTTCAAAGCATTTTTATGTAACAAAACTCAAGTATTAACATTCTTTAATCCTCATGAACCAACAAGTTATCACACCATTTTAATTCAACAATTTTTGTGCAACAAAATCAAACAACTCCAATGATCAAATAGAAACCTCAAACACATTCAATAACTTGATTCAATTTCTTATCACATCTTGATGGCATTTTGATGCATGAATATAAAACAATTAAACAAAGCTTCTCATGAACTAGCTCTAAGCAAAACATGACAATAACCAATCTAAAATTCAGCAACATCTTTAGTTGATATCAACACACTTTTGCTAAACTTCTTGAACAAATGACCACCACATCTAAGGCCAAATGTTAGTTGCATTAGTGAACATACAAGCTATGGAAAAAAGTGTTAGAAATAGACCAAAATCAAACAAAGGCAACACTTCGGTACATCGACATTGTCACTATTTAAATTCACCTGTCAATGCTATAAGTTAGTATCTATCCCATGCCTAAACTAAGCATTATCAATATACAAATTCTAAAACTCAAGCAACCACAAGATATCACAATGAGAAATAGCTATGTATTCAAGGATTGTCACACTTTTGTCAAGCTTTTATTCTATGAGGATATTCATCAAACACATCAAGTGCAAAAATTAAAGACTATAGCTCTATGTTAATTTCTACACTAATTCTAACCAAAATCCACAGCTATGAACAAACTGTATGTTGACAACAAAATCAATTCAACACAATTCTTAACAATTCACAAAATTTTAGCTAAGTTCATAATTCACCTAAAATTCAAGTAATCAAAATATGAGGATTAAAGCGTATTACCGAATGGAAGAGGAGAATCGCGAAGTGATGATAATGTCGATGCGAAGACTGCGAATGGCAAGGGGAGGAGATCACATAGCCAAACGAAAAGAGATTTTGCAGGAAAGAATGGCGTTCGGCTGGTGGAGAGGAGAAGAGAAGAATCAAGTTGAGTTTCTTGACCTTTGTTCTTGAGTGTTCTTCATATGTTCTTGAAGATTGTTGGAGTTTTTTTGAGTATTTGTGATTTTGATTCAAAGAATTTGAGAGAAAATTGAGAGAAAAGTTTATGATATTTTTGGGTGAATTGAAGTCATGACAGAAAAAGAGGGAAAACAGTATATATAATGTGAGTGATGAAATGTCCGAAATACCCTCAACTATCTCTTTTTTTTGCTCGTTTTCAGGGAAATACGATTTGACGCGAAATTCTAAAACGAAACCAACGTCAATGCGAAGATGACCAAATTTTTGGATCGTAGCCGCGAGAATCGTCTCGATACGATAAGCGGTCAAAAATTTACGCACGTTTGAATGACGAGAAACGTCGGTTCATCTGGCGCGACTGTGCAAAATTTCGTGAGTACCGCTCAAAGAACGCGATCAAACTCATCCTTCGGCTCGAAATCTGAATGATTGTATTTGACGAAGAATCGTAGCTAATGAAATTTCAGAGAGAATGCTGCCGGAATGGACTTCATACGATGAACATCGAAGAAGTTATGAATTTTCAAACTCGCTGCGACGTACCCGAAAACATACTTTTTGCTGAAAAATCACGACGCTCTTCAAAATTCTGGGAATTTTCTGTGCATAATTGATCTTCGTCCCAAACATATGAAATGTCAAGAATAATGAGACGAAGCTACAATTAAAAAATGAGCCGAATCAGGCGAGCGGATTGTGAGATATGAATTTTTTTAGCGTCCAAAAACTGGCGGCTCAACACCATTTTTCATTGTAAAAACTCGGGTAATTTGCGAGTTTGAGGACCTTCTTCATAGAATACATTGTTGAACCCAACAAGTGGAATGAAGTAGACCTCAAGATAGAACTTTTGGCATAGGTGTCGCTTCAAGACAGTAATCCAACCAGGAAATATGAATTTTTGAATATCCACAAGACAGTGGAGCGGTAAGACAGAATTTTTCAGAAACAATTAATTCCCGCCACTTTCCTTGATGAATTAGCTTTCGACTTGAACACGGAAGATGTAGAGAACATCAAAAAAATCCTGGGATCGCGAGAATCAAGATCATAGTACCTTCCAGACGAGACTTGCAAATTTTTGTATTTTCACCGTATAAACAGAATTTCGCACCGCATTTCCCTGAAACCACGAGAGCTCTTTATTATTTTTTTTCGATTTTCGCCTGACAAAATAAACGCCATCCATAACTTATAGCTCAAATAAATAAGGCAAATTTAGGGGTGCAACACTTGAGAATGTTTATTAGTCCAAGGGCCAGGATTTTTCCTAAGCCTAGCATGTAATATTCCAGTATCATTGGCAAGATTCTCATAGTAATCTGCAATATAATTAAGACTACCAAGAAACCTCTGTAATTGTTTCTTATCAATAATGATATCAGGAAACTTAGAAGCAAATTCAATACTTCTTTTAATAGGAATAATAGTTCCTTGATCAATTTCATGGCCTAAAAATCTAATTTTAGTCTGAAATATTTTCATTTTAGGGGTGGATATAAATAATCCATTATTATGCTTAACTAAACCCTTAAATATTTTTAAATGTTTTATATGCTGATCTATAGTTTTAGAAAAAACTAAAACATCATCAATGCAAACAATTATAAATTCCGTATAAGGAATAAAAATATCATTCATAATATTTTGGAATTCGGAAGGGGCGTTCTTTAGCCCAAAAGGGAGGACATTCCACTCGAAATGTCCAAAAGGCACAGTGAAGGTCGTTTTGTATTTATCAGTATTTAATCTATCTAATAAATCTTTTTTATTAGGAATAGGATATCTATTCCTTTTCAACACCTTATTAAGGGGTTTATAATTGATAATAAGTCTAGGGACGCCACGTTCTCTTTCAACGATATTATTGATTTTGATTAACATAAAAAGCTCCAAGGAGATTTTGATTTTCTAATTAAACCTTTCTCTAAAAGAGAATTTATTTCTTCTTTGCATAGGTTTAAATACTCATGATTCATTTGGGCTGGTCTGGCCTTAGTGGGAATCTAACTTTCATTAAAGTCATCAAGATAAGGTAAAGAAATAACATGTTTCTTTCTATCCCAAAAAGCATTTGGCAAATCATTGCACACTTCATTTTTAAATTGTTTCTCAATCAATTTGATTTATTCTTTTATCTCATTTTTATTAAGTTGTTCATTAATATTTAATAAACCAACTTCCTCTTTAAGAAAACCTAATTGTTTTTCTTTATTTAAGAGAATACTATTAACCTCATTAAGCATTTTAATATGAGGGTCAGTAAGAAATTCAAAAGTGACAATTTTACCATTAATCATGGTAGTAATGCATCTAGTGTCAACATTAATTAAAGGCATAGTGCTATTTAAAAAAGGAGTTTCAAGAATAACTCTATGAGTCATGTTTTTAACTAAGATGAAATGGGTAGGTAAACAAATATCTTGATTGCAAACGTATGTATCAGGTAATTTATAATTAACCGTTAATTTGTCACCACTAGCATGAGCAAGGGTTTGAGTGGTTTTGGTATAATACTTGGTAGGAACAATTCCTTCCTGCAGACAATTAAGGTCAGCGCCACTATCAATAAGGGCGACTTCATTTTATAAAATAAACATTCTGTTAATAACTGAAGTTATTCTAACAAACCATTTTTGAGAAATTACTCTGTCAATAAGAGTGAGAAATCTATCATGAGTAGAAGGACTGCTAGTAGAAGATACTTCTTCAACTTTAAGGTTACCTGTTTCAAGTAAGGACACCCTTTGAGATAATTTTTTATTATCTTTCTTTATATGAGTAATTTTATATTTCAAAATATTAACTTCTTCTTGTCTTCAGCTTCCTTAGCTTTTGTGTCTTCTTCTTCTTATTTAGCTTTTAGAAGCTTCTCCTCTTCAACATCTTGAAGAGCCTTAAGTCTAGCTTCTTCAGCTGCTTTGGCTTCAGCTGCTTTTTGCTTAGCAGCAAGTAGGTTGTAGAGTCTGATCCTTTATTTTTCTTTTTCTTCTTCTTCTTTCTCTTTCACAATCTGAACATTCACAACCTTTGATGCATGTGAGAAACTCATAAATTTCTTAAACTCAGATGTTATCCATTTCTAGAAATTCTTCAAATAGATGTCCAGAGCTTGATGATCAGTGCTAGTGTTATCTTCTCCTTTGACCTTTGCAATCCTTTTCTTAGCATTTCTCTAAAACATATTAATGAACTCATCCAAGGTTTTTGGGAATTATGGAAGGAGTTGGTTGATATATGATCAAAGGCAGAGTTGTTTTAGGTGTTAGGATTTCAGCTATTTGATCAGTCATATTAAGAAGTTCAAAAGTTGAGTAAGATTCGGATATGGATATTTGAAGAGGTTTAAAAGATGATGGTTCAGAGGTGGTTATTTGTTCAGAAGGATTTCAGAATAGACAAATTCAAGCACATTCTCAAAGTGAGGAGATGGAAGATTAGAATGTGACAAAAATAGTAACTCATTGTTCATTGAACCTTGAGGTGTGAATATAGTTTCAAACATGGTTTGGGAGATGGTACGATAGATAACTTCAGAAATTGGAGTGAGCACAGGTGTTGCGAAGGTCTGAAGGGATGGTGATAAAAAAGGAGTAGTTAAAGATGGATTTGAAACTGTTTCTGGATTATATGTCATAGACATCGATATAATAGTTTGTTTAGAAATAGTGATTGAGATTGTGGATAAGGTAGGAAGAATTTTAAGATGAGGAAAAGATATTTCATTATATTTTCAACGACTTCTATTTCTTCTCTTAATTGAGAAGTTGAGGGTCTAGTTAATTGACTAGGAGCAGAGTAAAACTCATTTATAGAATTCACAGAATTTCTTCCAGACATAGATCTAGGTATTCTAAAAATTTAGAGCTAAAGTTTATCTCTAAATCTCCTTCACTAAACTAGATTATTTAGGGATATGTTCCGGTTCAATGGCCTGAGGAAGATTCCAGGTTTCTGGAAATTAATTCCATCCCATTTTAGCAACCTATTAGTTGCAATATTAGATGTTAGCAAACTAGTTTGAACTAAAGTAGTAGTTCCTGGAAACAATATTTGTTTAGCTTTATGGTTTAAAGTGGTAAGAACTTTGTAATAAACCCTATAACATATAATCATAATTTTACTACCGCGTTTGAAATTGTAACCATTGGTATGAATGGTTAGAGCATCTAATAAATTTTTATCAGACATGGACAAGCTTATATTGGGAGAGACATCAAAATAAACTGGTCCATGACACAAACTTGTCTCAATTAAAGCAGCTAAAGATTGTTTACAATCTTTACATCTATCATCTCTGATATATCACAGGAAGCTAGTATTTAATCCTAGGAAAGTCAAAGGTTTAACAACAACTTGTATTAAACCAACATGGATATAATTATAATTTTTAAAAGGAAGTAAATCCTTTTTTGTTAAAAGTTTGATTGTCTGAGTACTTTCAGAAATTTGAATAGTTTGTTATAAATTTGATTTGAAGATCTTCCATATTTATTTTCCAAATGCAATAAAAGAAAGTCAAATTAATTTAACCAATGAATTTTATTTTATATTTAAAAAATAATAAATTAGTACCTATATTTTTTGTATATATAAAAATTTTAAATGAATAATTTTTTTTTATATAAACATAATTTTTGTTTTGCATTATTTACAAAAATATTGCTCAGTATGTTGATGTTACTGTTATTATGAACTATTATGAATCAGTGAAAAAAAATTATATTTATTAACAATATAAATAATAAAAAACACATTTATGTTACTGATAGGTAGTAGTAGTCTAATGTTATATCTAATTTATTAATAATATTCATTGTGATTTATATCTGGTTATATTAAATACATTGAAAAGATTTAAATATTTTATTTAACAAAAGAAAGATAATGACATAACAAATGATAGGTTCTAGTAGGGATAACATTAGGTAAGGTATGGATAAGGTACTATAGTATCCGTTTCCATACATGCAGTTTGAAAAACCCCGTACTCGAGCACATATCCGCGTGAGCACCAACATTTGAGCCTGTTCCCGTGCCCTATGGGTACCTAAGTACCTATAGCCATTTACCTGCATTTATATTAAAAACTCATGATCAATTATAATTTATCATGTGATTTTAAGTTTTTTTTAAACAACATTCATAAAAAAATTAAAGATGTTATTGTTGAGTTAAGAAATTAACAAACGTTTGTATTAAAATGCGTATAAATCTAATAGTGATGTATTTAACAAAATTGATAAGCATATATGTATATAATAATAATAATAAATATATAAATATACATTATGCGGGTATGAGGCGGGGTGGAACCTAAGGTACCCGTGCCCGCGCCCATACTCGTCTATTTTAGTGGGTAATTATCCGTGCCCATTTTACGGGTTTTTACCCTACTCATTAATGATAATTTTTACGGGTGCCCATTGGGATGAGTCCAATTGTCATCCCTAGATGCTAGGTTCAGATAGAAAACTTGATACTAATATTTTGAATTGTATAAATTAAAATTAGTGATAACTGACACACATTTTTGTATTTTCATGTATATTAATTTTTAAAAAAATATTATATCTTAAATTAAAAATATTAGTAACATTAATAATTAAAACAAAACACACTTTTTTCCATATTTGAACTCATAGATTGTTTTAAGTATATAAACAATAATATAAATATGCCTTAAAAAACTAAATATATTTGGAGCATAAATATAGTTTTTCCATATATACAAATATTTAGATCAACCCTATATTTTTCCGCATGTAAATATTAAATAACAATATAATATTTAAAAATATTATTTAGTTGTATAAATAAATATTAATACCATAAATAAATAAATACATTTTACTCGTGTTCGGATCTATACAATTCTGATATGGATTCCTGTGCGTTCGTACGGGTACTGGTGTGTTACGCGCATATGTTTCTTAAATGTAATATGAATGAAAAAACTAAAATACAAAATTATTTAACCATGAAAGTTCAATATTTGAGTTTAATGGTTATGCACTGACAGTATAAAAAAGTTTTACACTGTCATCCAATTAGAATATAATGTTCTGCCATGTCATACAAGTTTTTTTAAATTTTCAGTCTGACTTGTCCATATTCATGATCGTCATTGGTTGACAGTGTAAAACTATTTTACACTGTCAGTGCATATCATTTTTTACCTTAATATTTTTAAAAGTAAGACATATTTTTATTTATATTTGAAGCATAAATATAATATTTTCAAATATACCAATATTTGGATCAAAAAATTATTTTCCGTTTATAAATATTATTATTTGTATTTTCATTCATCTGAGTTTTTTTAATTTATAAAGTATTTATCATTATAAAATTCAACAAAAGCATCATTAGTTATTTCATTATTTCACTTTTTGCCTAAGTTTATGTTATCAGAAACGAAACATTTCCTTACCGTGCACAACCGATCAATCATGCCTTTCACATCGCCAAAATCATATGTCATCCAAAAACGTGAAACCCCTTTAGATAGTCACATTCAGTGTCTCCAGAAAACGTTGCATCATCCTCGGCACAATTCATGTAAACATTTATAACTATTAAAATCAATAGCAAACTCTAACTCTCAACTGAAAAGTAAATATACCAATAGAAAGAATATAAAACTTAAATTAAAACACAAAAAAACAAAACCTAAATCACAACAAAACACCGTCTACGGTAACCATTACGAAAAAGAATGTAAAACACAAAAAAAAAAAGAGGAAGAAGGAAGAAGAAGAAGAATAAGAGGTAGTGAGATTTAACTACAAATCATACTACTTAAATAATAGTGTATGATTTTCTTTTCTATATTTTCAAGATAAATCTGTTCAATTAAAAATAATTTTTAATATGTTATTATTAATTAATTGCGACATTGGAATTTTTTCTTTATTGTTATAGATTGCATGATAACATTATAAGATAATAGATGATTTATTATAAACCAATAATCAATAATTTAATTACAAATAAATATTAAATAGAAGACGAAAATTGAGATGATAAAACCTACAAAGAAATCTCTTTTTCTTTATGTAAATTCTTATTTCTATTGCTACACATGAGGAAGCAATTTCTTCACCATTCAACATATAAATAATAACAAATAATAAAAATTATTTCTTCAACATTCAACATATAAATAACTTATGAGTAAATAAAAAAAAAGAGATAATATATCATAACAGAAAGAAGAAACGAACAAAACTATAAAAAAATTAGTAGAGTTAAATGTTAAAAAATATTTTTTTATAGTCGGGGTCTGAGCAATCCGCGTGCAGTTCCGAATTTGAAAAAGTTGGCCCAGCAGCATCGCCCGAATATTATTTTTCTGTCTAAAACATTGGCTAGCAGTCGTAGGTTGGAAACTATTCGTGTTACGCTGAAATTTGAAGCTTGTTTGTCTATTGATGTGGAGGGAAGGAGTGGTGGCTTAGCAGTCCTACGGAGGGAACATTAATGTGGAGGGGAGGTTAGTTAACTGTGCTGATAATTTGGAAGTGTGGAGTAGAAATAGGAGAAGGAGTTTGAGGAGTGATCTTGACCGTTATCGTGCTACGATGGATCTGTATAGAGGGGAGAATGATGAACTAGCGGGAAAAAGATTTCTTGAGGCCCAGGCTGAGTATAATAAAGCTCTTCTTAAAGAGGATTTATATTGGCGGCAGCGCGCTAAAATGCATTGGTTGCGTAATGGCGACATGAACACCAAGTTCTTTCACCAATCTGCTACTGCAAGAAAGAAATTTAAAAGGATAGATGTGTTACAAAATGATGATGGCAGCGAAATGAGAGAGCAAGCCTCCCTCTGTGACATTGCCAAGAATTATTTTGAAGAATTATTCCGCGCTGGCTTTGGAAACTATGATCCGGTTCTTAGCTTGATTTAACACAAGATTACCGAAGCCGATAACACTCAGTTGCTCCAACCTTTATCTATGTTGGAAGTTAAGACTGCCCTCTTTGATATGCACCTTGACAAGTCTCCGGGACCGGATGGATTCAATCACGCATTCTTTCAAGAGTACTGGGAAGTTTGTGGGGAGGATATATACCACGCAGCTTTGGTTTGGCTTGATCGAGGTTTCTTTCCACCTTCACTAAATGATACTAATATTTGCCTAATTCCTAAGAGTACTAATCCAAGTATTATGAAAGAATTTAGGCCCATCTCACTTTGTAATGTGATTTATAAGATTGTTTAAAAAGCCTTGGCTAATAGACTCAAAAAATGTTGGATAAGTGTGTGTCTGGAGAACAATCGGCTTTTGTGGAAGGTAGATCTATCTTACATAATGCGATGATTGCTTCCGAAATCATCCATCATCTCAAGATGAAGACGAGTGGTAGGAAAGCGTCGTTGGCTCTAAAGATTGATATTAGTAAGGATTACGATAGGGTGGACTGGGGCTTCTTGAAGGGGATGTTGATGAGATTGGGTTTTACGGATAAATGGATCCACTGGATTATGATGTGCGTTACTTCGGTGAACTATTCTGTACTTGTTAACACTAACAGTGTTGGACCTATAGAACCAGGTAGAGGCTTGAGGCAAGGAGACCCACTGTCTCCTTATCTCTTTATTATTTTATCAGAAGGTCTTACTACCCTTATTAAGAGTTCCATGGCCAGGGGCGATATCCATGGCATCCAAGTTTGCAGAGGGGCACCCAGTGTGTCCCATCTGCTTTTTGCTGACGATTGTTTTTTATTTTGCAGGGCCAATATATCTGAAGTTCATCATATCATGAAGATTCTTGATTTATATGCTAAGGCGGCTGGTCAGGAGATTAATCTGACAAAGTCGGAGGTGTTCTTTAGTCGTAACCTGAGCATTCCCGCGCAAGAGGATCTTGCTAAGGTTATGGGTGTTTGTCATGTGTTAGGTACCGAAAACTATTTGGGGCTGCCTTCTTTGATAGGTAGGAGTAAAAAGGTAACCTTTTCCTTCATTAAGGACCGCATCTGGAAACGTATTAATTCATGGAGAGGAAGGTCTTTGTCCAAAATATTCAAAGCAAGGTACTTTCCAAGAACGTCTTTTTTTGATGCTACCCTTGGTTACAATCCTAGCTTTGTTTGGAGAAGTGTTTGGAAGGCTCGAGAGGTTATCTCTTTAGGTTGCAGGTGGAGTATTGGGGATGGGAGCAACATAAAAGTTATGAATGAACCGTGGATCCGTGGTGCTCGTGAGGGTTGCTTGAGTGGACCTCAAAGGCACGAAGTCTATACCATTATTGTTAAAGATTTGTTGTCGCCTAATGTTAAACAGTGGAATATGAGGGTTCTTCGTGATGTCTTTGATCCTCCAGTAATTAAAGATATTTTGCAAGTCTCTCTTTTGGAAGATGTTATGATGGACCGATTGGTTTGGAAGGAAGAACATCATGGGTCTTATAGTGTCAGATCGGGGTATCGTATCTGGGTGAAGGCGAGGAACAGAAACAGTAGGGTGACCGAAAATGGTAATTGGAATAGCTTATGGGGGATTGTAGCACCGGCTAGAGTTAAACATCTTCTTTGGAGAATTTGTAGGGATTGCCTTCCGACGAGAGTGCGTCTCCGTATTCATCATGTTCCTTGTGTTCCTAATTATCCGTCTTGTGATAGTAATTACGAAGATGATTAGCATGTTTTTTTTTGGGTGCCCGGATGTGATTTCCTCTTGGCGGGCAGCAGGTTTGTTTAATGTTATATCTCTTCGTCTCCACTCTTTTCAGGATGCTAAATCTATAATCATTGATGTTTGTTGCAAGGAAGACAGAAATACTGCAGGTAGAGTTGCAGTTATGATAGAGGGATTGTGGAAGAATAGGAATGATTGGTTATGGAACAAGGAGAAGGAAGAAGCTTCTAAGCTTGGTTGGCTCTCCTTTCACAAATGGCAAGAATGGTATTCAGCCCAATAATTTCGTCAGACTACTGTTACTCTTGAGAACTCGTTACATTGGAGCCTACCACCAAGTGGAACCTTTAAGTGTAATGTGGATGCGGGTTTTAGTCGGATTTTAGGGACAACGAACCGTGGTTGGTGTCTTCGTGATGATCATGGGGACTTTGTAGTTGCCGGTACGGCTTGGGACGGCGGAACCTTTTCCATCCTTGAAGTGGAGGCCTTGGCCCTCAAGGAAGCTATTTGAGGGGTTATAAACTTGCACTTTTCTCATGTTATTTTTGAGAGTGATTCTCAGTTGCATGTTCATGGTCTTAAGTCAAATTCTTGTGGTAATTCCGAGTTTAATGTTATTATTGACTCTATTAAGTTGTTACTTTTAGATTTTCTCAACTTTGAGGTTAAGTTTGTAAAGCGTCAAGCGAATTTGGTTGCCCATACCTTAGCTAAGGCGGCCAATTCCTGGACTCGACGCATGTTGCTCGATGAAATTCCTCTTTGTATCTCCTCTTATTTGATTAATGAAAGTTAAGTTTGTCTTTGTCAAAAAAAATTTAATAATGAAAAATACCTTAATTTTATTTGCAAATCCTTCCTCCTTAATATGTTGATTCTCCTCTTAATCACAAAACCTACAAGTGTATCCAAATTCAAATTAACATTTAAAACAGTATCAAAGAAAGTTAATATATAGCTAGCCACCATAGAAGAAAACAATAATAACATTAAGCATTGAAAAAAGAAGAAGAATTAATATCATAACTGGAAAGTCAAGTTAGATACATTCAAAGAGTAAGCATTTGGCTAGAAGAAATGAATATAGAAGAATTAATAGAATATGAAATGATTTGTAAAATTTATGAACAACGAATGATAGAAGAAGTTAATGAATTAGTGGAATTATAGGTGGTTTATGGATGACGGAAGAAGTTAATGAAGTCGTGGATTTAAAGGTGGTTTTTGTAAGTGGGAAAAATTTGTGGGAAAAATTAATTAGCTATTATTATTGTTCTGGACTGGGCCAAGATTCGGACCAATCTACTTTTGGCCCACTTAACCTTGGGGGTCCAAACCATCTCATGGCTCACAAAGAGCAAACAGTGCTCGTCTAATCCGTTCCCGGCTTAAGTGCCCCCCGCGAAATATCTGGCGCTCGGCACAACACTCCCCGCGAGCACCCTCTCTGCCGAGGACCCTACTCCTCGTAGGGCTCCTTCATATCAAACCCCCCAAATAATGCGGAGTCCACGTGGTCCCTAAAAGAATGCGTCTCCCTTAAACTTCGGAGTGGTTGACCAGGACGGAGGGCACTCATGCATCTCCGATATTTCCGCCTAGGAAACCTGGCAGTCTCCTAGTTGGGCCTGGAAATCCAGCCCAATAGCGAGATCATGGCCCAGCGCCGGGGGCTAAAAATACCCTCTTTCACTAGAGGGCCAGGTATTCAATCTCTTCTAACCTTTAGCTCGTACTTGCACTCCTTTGCTCGTTTTCTTACTTTGGCATCGGAGTACCTTGCAGGTACACCCCCCTTCACTTCTCAAAGATCCAACTCCAAGCAGGCCTTGACGATCCTTCTGATCAGGTATGATCAGTGGTGCCGTCTGTGGGAATCAAGCTTCCCCTTCTTTAACAAACAAAGATCAAAGCAAATTCATCTTGCGATCATCATGGCCGGCAACAACAACAACAATCGAACTCCTGATCCCTTCCAACTCGATCCCCTCATTCACGCTGCCACAGTTGACGGGCAGAATCCACACCGACAGGAAGGACAACATCCCACTGCTGACGGGCAAGGGAGGCCAAGGCACGAAATCTCCCAATCCAATAGGAACGAGCAAGCTCAAGTCCAGAACAACCGGAACGAGCAAGCTCAAAACAACAGGAACGAGCAAGCTCAAAACAACAGGAACGAGCTAGCTCAAGTCCAGAACAACGAAGCTGACTCTAGAGACAGGCAACCCGCCTCCTCCTTCACTCATACCTCCCTGAGGCAAGAGACCCAGTACAAGGATGACCAAGAGCAAGCCGACGTCCCCGAGGATGCCGACCCCACAGCCATCCTTTTACTCGCGGCCCTCAAAAAGACCAACCGCCTCATCTAGCAACAAAGTGAGCGAATTGACAGGCTAGAAAGGAAGCGACGATCACGATCTCCCCCGCGGAGGCATTATCGATCGTGTTCCTCCTCATTTTCTCGCTCCCCACCAAGGAGGTATCGCCGACGTTCACCCTCATCTTCACGCTCTCCGCCCAATAGATACCTTCGCCAAAGGTCCTACTCCCGCTCCCCTCGGCGAAAGATCAGGAAGAACCTAAAACCCGAGGTGGCAGAAACTGGAAGCCTCTCCCCCGAAGAAGATCATCGGGGCCCCGCCAAGACTGGGGTGAAAGCCCGCGAACGTTCCCCTCCCGAGGACAATCGCAAGGCTTCTGGAAAACCACAAGTAAAACCTCGGCGAAAACACAGCAATTGCGGAAGGCACTAAACTTTCCCCAGACCAAGCGACGAGGAAGACTTCCGTAGCCCTTTGTCAGAAGAGATCCGACGAGCCCGCCTTCCCCGGGGAATGGAGAAACCCCCGACCCTGGACCTCTACGACGAGACCACAGACCCTGACGATCATATTCGGAGCATCGAAGCCGTGATGGATTACCACGTGGTCCGAGGATGTATCAAATGTCGGATCTTTCCAATCACACTCAGAAAAGGAGCGATGACCTCGTACAGAAACCTTCCTCCCAACTCCATCCACTCCTGGGCAGAACTCAAGAAGCTCTTCTCCAACCACTTCACGGCCTCTCGCCGACAACCGAAGTCCGAAGCGACCTTCGAAGCTGTGATCCAAGGTACCGACGAACCTCTCCGAGAATATCTCGACAGGTTCAACAAAGAGGTCGTCCAAGTGCAAACAACCGACCATATGAAGAGATACCTCATAGAACGAGGACTCCTCCCCAGGAGCGACTTCAAGAAGGCCATCAAAATTGAGAAGGTGCACACCATGGACGCCCTCCTCCTCAAAGCCCAAGCCTACATTTCTTTCGAGGAAGGCGAAGCGGCTGTAAAGAAAGCCTCAAGAGGCAACGACACTTCCCGCAGCTCGAGCCAAGACTATTCTCTTTCGCACCGAGGCCACGAAAGAAGAAAAGAAGACAGGCCCCGCAACACGAAGGAACACAGAGGACTAGCTGGTCGTTTCAATGACTACACCCCCTGAACCTTTCACGCGAACGTATTCTGGCCGAATGCAAGAGCACCGAGTTCAAAAACTCCAACGTCAAGCCCCCAAGGCAAAATCCCACCAGGCGGGGGACTGACAAGTCCAAATACTGCAAGTATCACAAGAGCCACGGGCACCTGATCGACGAATGCATACACCTCAAAGATGCCATCGAGACTCTGATTAAGGAAGGTCGCCTTTCTAAAGATATGAAGAAGGGAGAATCTTCCAGGAGAGAAGGTCCAAGGAACTCTGACGAGGACAATTCACCGGACGACAGACCACTGTAGGTTGCTCTATCCGTCACCCGACCAGAAGACTTCATACCCTCGGTCGGAGTGACCTCCGCTCTGAGCCCATGGGAAGGATTCCTAACCGCCATGGTCATCTCCAACGGCGGAGATCCAGGCTCTCTCACGATCAGCTTGGTAAAGAGAAAGTTTGACGAGCTCATCAGCGCCAATTCAGACCTCGGTCCAACCCTCCAGAAGTTCAAGGGAAAATTAGACCCGATAACCTTCTACCTCGAAGAGCTCCTCGACAGAGCCCTAAACGCCACGATCCCCCTGCTCATTCGAGCAAGGATGACTAATTTTGACGTCCGGCGCATCCTGATCGACGAGGGAAGCTCGGTCGACATCATGTACTCCCATCTTTTCAAAACCCTCAAGTTGGACGACTCCCACCTCACTCCATACGTAGGTTCCGACCTCAAGGGCTTCAACGGAACCACCACCAAAGCCTGGGGTTACGTTGAGCTGATCGTCACTTTCGGGGAAGGAGAAACTTCCAGACAAGTCAAGACACGATTCCTGGTGATCGACTGTAAGACTCTCTACAACTGAATCATCAGACGGCCCACTCTAGCCGAACTCACGACCGTCCCCTCAACCGTGCACCTCAAGATGAAGTTCTACACAAAAAGGGGACGAGTAGCCACCATCAACGCCGACATCGAAGCAGCCAGAAGGATATTCGACGCATCGATGAAAGGACTACAGCTGATCACCCCTCCTTCTAGCGCCAACAAGAAACCAAGAGCCGAAGACAAGCCAGCTCGGGAAGACCCTCAGCAACCTACCAATGTCATCTCAGTCGACCTCGACGCCTGCTTTACGAAGGAAGAACTGAAGAACGGCGAAGAGCCGCAACCGAGGACAGCCCACCCCGTCCGACCAGTTTGAGACGGCGACTTTGAGCTCGTCCCACTGGGCGACAACCCTTACAAGGCGGTGAAGATTGGCAAAGACATCCTGAATCTGCCGAGGAAACAACTCGTGGCTTGCCTTCGAGCCAACGCCGACCTGTTCGCATGGAGCGCAGCTGAGATGCCCGGACTCGACCCCGAGGTCGCCTGTCACCACCTCTCCGTTGATCCAGCCGCAAAGGCAGTAGTTCAACGTAGGCGTAGGCAGTCTTCCGAGAAAGCGGAGGCTGCCGAGAAAGCTGTAAAAGACCTCCTAGAGGAAAATTTTTTTTCCGAGGCCAAGTATTCAACTTGGCTCTCAAACGTTGTACTAGTTAAAAAATCTAATGGAAAATGGAGAATGTGCGTTGATTATACTGATGTTAATAGGGCTTGTCCCAAAGATGCTTACCCTTTGCCTACCATTGACAGACTGGTCGACAACTCGGCCGGTTATAAATTGTTATCTTTATGGATGCTTATTCAGGTTACAACCAAATCCCCATGGCGAGATGCGACAAGCAGTGCACGGCATTCATGATCGAGTCGGGCAACTATTACTACAATGTAATGCCCTTCGGACTCAAGAACGCCTGAGCCACTTACCAGCGGATGATGAACAAGGTATTCCGAGGGGAGATCGGAGACACCCTCGAAGTATACATGGACGACATGATCGTCAAATCCCGAGAAGACACTGACCACATCACGCATCTCGAACGAGTATTCGAGCAGGCCAGGTCCTGCAAGATGCGTTTCAACCCAGAAAAATGCACCTTCGACGTCCTGGCAGGAAAGTTCCTCGGTTTCTACTTGACCGAAAGAGGAATAGAAGCCAACCCGGAAAAATGTCGAGCACTCTCGGAACTCCCGACACCCAACAATAAGAAGTCAATCCAAGTCTTAAACAGGATGCTCACGGCGCTGTCTCGGTTCGTCGCGAAATCCGCCCAACACGTTCTCCCATTCTTTAAATTGCTGCGCAAGGAAGCCACCTTCAAATGGTCCGAGGAGTGCGAACAAGCACTATCCCACCTCAAGCAAGTCCTCTCGGAACCGCCCGTCTTGTCCCGACCAGGAAACGAGGAAATTTTATACCTCTACCTAGCCGTCTCGAACGAAGCAGTTAGCGCGGCCTTAATCCGAGAAGCCGAAGACCGGCAGAAGCCCGTATACTTCACCAACAAGGCCCTGCAAGGACCCGAAGTGCGATACCAGCAAATCGAAAAAGTCGCACTGGCACTATTATTCGCCGCTCGAAGGTTGAGGTACTACTTCCTCGCCCATACCATCATCGTCCGAACCGATCAACCAATCAAACAACTCCTCGGCCGACCGGACATGGCCGGGAGAATGCTAAAATGGTCCCTGGAGCTATCTGAATTCGACATCCAATACGAGAAAGCTCAGGCACTGGCCGATTTCGTGGCCGAGATGGCCTCGATCACCTCCTCCCCTCCTTCCGCCAAGAATAAGCGGACCATCTACGTAGATGGCGCCTCCAGCAGCTCGGGAAGCGGAGCCGGCGTCATCTTGGAAAACGATGAAGGACTCATCATTGAGGTATCCTTGGTTTTATCCTTCACCACTTCGAACAACCAGGCTGAATACGAGGCATTCCTCGCCGGCCTGCGACTTGCTGAGGACGTAGGCGCTTGGGAAGTAAAGATTTGCACTGACTCCCAACTCATCGCATTCCAAGTCAACAGCGACTACCAGGCCAAAAACGATGTCCTCGTCGAATACCTCGTACTGGTCAAAGAGATAATGAAAAACTTTGCAAAAGCAGAAGTCGAGCACATACCTCGGGAGCATAATTCCCGGGCCGACGTGCTCTCCAAACTCGCGAGCACGAGAAAGAAAGGCGGGAACAAGTCAGTGATCCAAGAAATCCTCTCAAAACCAAGTGTGGATAAGAGTGCACCCCTGATACAAGTGCACGCCGTCGACGACGATCATTGCTGGATGACCCCGGTATATAATTTCCTCACAAAGGACGAACTTCCGACGGACACAAAGGAGGCCTCCATAATCAAAATACGGGCCTGCTCGTACGTCATCATCGAGGACAAACTATACCGACGAGGATTTTCCATTCCTCTTCTCAAATGCGTCGACGCCTCCCAAGCGCTCGAGATACTACAGGAACTTCACGAGGGGATCAACGACCAGCACCTCGGTGGCCGATCACTGGCAAGAAAGGCTCTCAGAGTCGGATACTATTGGCCGACCATGCAGCAAGACGCCAAAGAACATGTCCAGAAGTGCGATAAGTGTCAACGCCACGCCGATATGCACCTAGCTCCCCCGCACGAGCTTAAATCCCTATCATCGCCCTGGCCATTCTCCACTTGGGGAATGGATCTCCTCGGACCATTCCCGGTAGGATCATACCAAAACAAGTACCTGGTGGTCGTCGTAGATTACTTCACTAAATGGATCGAAGCCGAAGCGCTCGCCAAGATCATAGCCCAAAACGTGCTCCGTTTTTATAAATGAAACGTGCTCGCTCGAATTGGGGTGCCGCAGGCGATAATAACCGACAATGGCACCCAATTCACCGATAGAAAGTTCCAAGAGTTCGTGTCCAAGATCGGCACCAAGCAGCACTTCACTTCGGTGGAACACCCCCAAACAAACAGACAAGCCGAAGCGGCGAACCGAGTTATTCTCAGAGGACTGAAACGAAGACTCGGCGAAGCTAAGAGAGCTTGGGTCGAGGAGCTGCACAGCATACTCAGGGCGTATAGGACGACACCATATTCGAGCACTGGCGAAACCCCATTTAGATTAACCTACGGCACCGAAGCCATCATCCCCGTGGAAATTCGAGAACCTTCTCGTCGGACCGAGTCACCTCTCAAAGAAGAACTCGACGACGAAGCTATGAGGGAAGAACTCGATATGGTCGAAGAGATTCGAACAGGGTCTTCCCTCCGCGAAGCCAAGCTAAAGCAACAGATAGCTCTGCGCCATAACACCAAAGTCATCAAACACGAGTTCGAAGTCGGCGCCCTAGTGCTCCGCAGAAACATGAAAGACTCACGCGAGGGCAAACTTGTCCCAAACTGAGAAGGCCCATACCGAGTTTACGATAAAACCGAGAATGGCGCCTATTACCTCGAAAACCTCCTCGGTGAAAAACTTTCTCGACCCTGGAATGCTGAAAAACTCAGACGCTATTACAACTAGAAACAACTAACTCTCCCCGAACACTCACCCAAAAAATGAGAGAATGATCGGGCACGGTACAAACGCGAGCGCTCCATGACAACGACAGTCAGAAACCCTCGCCAAGGCAAAAAACCGACTACACGGGGAACCCTACACCTAGATCCACCGTGACAGTACCTACACGGCAGAACCCCAGCTCGCGATGGGACCGTTCACGCTGCGAGCACTTGGCCCCGACCGCGGTCTCGTACTCGCTCATAGCACACACCTGCTCTGCGCACCCGGGTCGTACCCCACACACCCGGGAAATCAACCAAGGTCGAGCACAATCCAGTGACAAATATTTCTAAGTATAATGTCAACCGCCCGGATTACCAAGCATAATCCGATCATAAATTTCCTGAAACAATAGACATTCTAAACACACAGAAGAAAATCGAAACACAAACAAAACTTGCAAAGACAGGAATATAATTAAAACCCGACCAAATTGGCTGGTGATCTCCAAATATTACAAAAAATAGACGGGCACGCAGGCCCCCAAAATATGTCGGGCAAAGCCCAAAATCTAGAAAGAAAAAACAATGGAACGCAGGCCGAGAAAACACGGGCACGTAGACCCAAAATATCAAAGATCATTCATCCTCGTCGGGAGTGCCGGGCACCAGCTGTCCGTTCACGATCTTCTACGAGAGCCCAATGTCGTATGTCTTCAGCCCTGGGTTAAGAAGCCTCAATTGCTGAACCGCACACTTGAACCCAGCTTCAGCCATATCGGAAAGATAGAGCTTCAGGTTGTCGATTCTCTCAACAAACTCGGCCCTAGACTTCAGCACAACCATATCCGAAGGCTCCTCAGCCGACGGCGCCCAGGACAGCTCGAGATCAGCAAACCTTTTCTTCTCCGCATCCATCTCTTCGTCGTTCTGCTTCAGGAGGTCCTAAATCTTCTTCTTCGTCTTTTCCTGAGAAGCTTTCAACTTGGCCACCTCGTCCTCGGCGACCTTTTTGTCAGACTCCGCTTTCTTCAAAGCATCAGCAAAAACTGTGCCCCCCCTCGCGAGCACCTGAGCCATCTCCACGACCCTTATAACAGCAGCATTATCGCTAGAAAGTTATTTGAGGCGGGCAGGGGCAGTCGTCCCTTCAACTTGCTGAGCTTCGTCCGGGGAGACAGACAGAGGGTACTTCTCAAAATACTGCCCCTCCTTGAAGTAGGGAGGAAGCAAGAATCCACGGTCAGGTCCCAAATTTGACGGTTCTTCTCGAGCCATCTCAGCTTGGCGCACCCTCTTTGGAGTCCTCTCCCCCTCCATAATCACCTGAGGAGAACCAGCCGACCCTGAGTTATCGCCCGAGGCCGCTGTCTGGTTCTTATTCTTTGCCCGGAGCCTCTTGGCATCTTGGGTCACCTTCAAGAGCTTCTCGTCCTTTGCCGGCATAGCATCTGAAAAACAAAACAGACAGTTAGCAGAAAATATTAATTAGGAAACCAAAGGAAAATATCCTAAACACCACCTAGCAGCGCTCTAGTCTCCTCGGGTGTCTTGCACGACAGCAGCGCCTTCGTATTGATAGCCCGCGTCTCAACCTTTGCTACGCCCTCCTCGTCCAGTATTGGTTCTCCGCTCCTCGTCACCCATTGGGCCAGAGAAAAGCTGTCTACATACTTACACAGCATCGCATAAGACGCTGTATCCTGCTCGTCCAAATCCTCGTCCTCGCAAGCATAGTTCTTAGGGGGAACATTGAAATGGGCTCCCCACCAGAAGAACGGGAACACGCTGCAGAGTTTAGTCCTAACTGCACCCGTTTCGTTCCGCTCGGGATTCCCATCCTCGTCACAGACCGTCACCAACTGGGCCAGCGAAGTATACGCTGCCCAGCTCTGCAGACGGACAACGTAGTAACGATCCTTGAAGTCCTTCACCGAGTAGACGTAGATATGGAAGAGTTTACGGTCGGCATTCTTGAAGGAGACCCAACTAAAGCGCCCTCCTGCCGACTGCCTCTGGACGCGAAAACAACGGCCGAACAGGGAAGTTGTGACCCCCATCCCTAAATAGTCGCAAACGATTTCAAAGGCACGCATGAAGGCGAAAGCATTCGGATGCAATTGGGACGGAGCCAGACTGAGACCGGCCAGCAAGGCAATTTGAAAATTGGTGAAAGGAAGACGAAACCCGAGCTCGTTGAACACATGCTCATAAATAGCAAAACTGTCCCCGGTGAAACGAGAACAGATCCGATCATCTGCGGACGGGCATTCAACCTGGAAATTTAGAGGGTCACTAGGCCCCGATCTTCGACCTCCCTGAAGGCCCCATTTAGGGACTCGGTGTATCGAGAAACCACAATCATAGGCTCGTTAGCCACCCAATCAAAGTTAACGTCACACTCATAGTCAAAGAATGGAGTCGGCAGAACTTCTTCCTCGGCATTGGGCTCGAGAGAACCCTCCTGTTCTCCCCCTCATCTATAGCAGCGAGATGCGAGCTCTTAACCTCGATCACCTCGACATCCGAACTGCTCGCAGTTGTCTCCCGCGAGTTAGCCCATGATCTAGACTCCGAGCTAGACGTCGAGCTAAACCCTGAATCGGATTCACCTGCATGCAGAAGGAAAAAATGAAATCGACACTTCATCAAATCCACCCTTCCACCGCAACACAAGTGAAAGGGTAGAGCGGCGGGCAGTGAAGCCCCCGGCTAAACCCCTCTTCAAGGACATTCTCGTCCACCAGCCGGGGACTCACCCCAATAAGACTTGGCAGAAAGCAAGCACAACACACGTGCTAACCCCACGCACCATGACCGGGAAAATTCTTGAAGATGCCGGGCATGACCATGGGTAAGCCGATGAAAAGCATGAGTGCATCGACCAAACCCATGGGTTTGACGAGCCAAATCATGAAGGCACCGGGCGGTAACGAAAAAATTCAACTACATAATTAACCACTCTCGGGCATCGCTTGAATAACCCGAGGAGATGATTATGGATTTTGAATCTCACGAAGAGAAATTGCCGACTTAGACGATAAAAGTTGCGGGGACGCACTCTACGAATCCCCTAAAAACAAAGAAAAGCGTTTAAAATCAAGAGATAAACCTCAATCGTACCTGATTGCGACATAATTCTGGCAGACGTGAACTTAGCTCTTCAAGGAAATGTTGTTGAACGATGGAGATCTGGGAAAATCAATCCGGAGATGAGTGTAACACCCGAGGCCGAAGAAGGCGAGGGGTGGTTGCACCGCATGTAACACTCGAGGCCGAAGAGGGCAAGAGTGGTCGCCACATCGGAATGAGAGGGATAAGCTTATAAGGATTGATGCGTACTACCTATATCAACAAGATGCATCTTCTTTTCGGGAGCCTGTTCCATAAGAACTCCATAGTTAAGCGTGCTTAACTTGGAGTAGTATTGGGATGGGTGACCTTCTGGGAAGTTTCCCAGAAAGCATGCGAGTGAGGTCAAAGCATGCTGAAAAGACCCGTGTTGGTTTGTGGGGTTAGTCGATCATCCCGAAAGCAGTCTGGGGCGTTACAAATGGTATCAGAGCCAGACCTCTCCCAGTATGATGTGGTTCGAGGACGAACCATGCGGAAGCTGGTGGGCATGTAACACCCGAGGCCGAAGAAGGCGAGGGGTGGTTGCACCGCATGTAACACTCGAGGCCGAAGAGGGCAAGAGTGGTCGCCACATCGGAATGAGAGGGATAAGCTTATAAGGATTGATGCGTACTACCTATATCAACAAGATGCATCTTCTTTTCGGGAGCCTGTTCCATAAGAACTCCATAGTTAAGCGTGCTTAACTTGGAGTAGTATTGGGATGGGTGACCTTCTGGGAAGTTTCCCAGAAAGCATGCGAGTGAGGTCAAAGCATGCTGAAAAGACCCGTGTTGGTTTGTGGGGTTAGTCGATCATCCCGAAAGCAGTCTGGGGCGTTACAATGAGCACGTAAATGGAGAGCGAAAAACCCCAAATGAGAGGGTTTAACCCCTTTTATAGAACAAATGCTCGGATTACGAAACGTCGAGTCGGCTGACACATCCTTCCCTAGGCGCCGCCATCTACCCCTAGGAAATCATTACTCCATGCCACGTCAGCGATTGTTGATCACGCGCGGTTTCTCATCCCCCTACAAACGGCTCCATCCGAGCACAACCAATAGACGAGGACAAACTGAACATGGGGGGCTCCTGTTCTAGATCTGGGTCGAGCGTTGGCAAAGTCAAAGCTCCTTGCTCGGAACTCCAACTTGGCGGGTTCTTGTTCTGGACTGGGCCAAGATTCGGCCCAATGTACTTTCGGCCCACTTAACCTTGGGGGTCCAAATCATCCCATGGCTCACAAAGAGCAAACAGTGCTCGTCTAATCCGTGCCCGGCATAAGTTCCCCCCGTGAAATATCTTGCGCTCGACACAACGCTCCCTGCGAGCACCCTCTCTGCCGAGGATCCTACTCCTCGTAGGGCTCCTTCATATCCAACCCCCCGAATAATGCGGAGTCCACGTGGTCCCTAAAAGACAGCGTCTCATTTAAACTTCGGAGTGATTGACCAGGACAGAGGGCACTCACGCATCTCCGATATTTCTGCATAGGAAACCTGGCAGTCTCCTAGTTGGGCCGTGAAATCCAGCCTAGTAGCGAGATCATGGCCCAGCGCTGGGGGCTATAAATTCCCTCTTTCACTAGAGGGTCAGGTATTCAATCTCTTCCAACCTTTAGCTCGTACTTGCACTCCTTTGCTTGTTTTCTTACTTTGGCATCGAAGTACCTTGCAGGTACACCCCCCTTCACTTCTCAAAGATCCAACTCCGAGCAGGCCTTGACGATCCTTCTGATCAGGTACGATCAGTGGCGCCGTCTGTGGGAATCAAGCTTCCCCTTCTTTAACAAACAAATATCAAAGCAAATTCATCTTGCGATCATCATGGTCGGTGATCGGCCACCAATTTCACCTTGTTCCTGTGTACGAATCAATGGAAAAGCACTTCATTCGGTGGTATTTTAATTTGTTTCAGTCTAGTTCTTGTTAGTTATGTTTATTTTCGTATTTGAATTTTGTGTGTTATCTTTTCTAGTTTTTGTTGTTTTCCCATTGCTTTTGATCTTGTGTTGGTAGTGTTTTAAATTATGCAGATACAGGGCACGATTCGAGACAAGAAGAAGTGAGTTTTGGTAAGACAGAGATGTGACACGGCCACCCGTGTCATGTGACACGGACGTGTCACACTTGCTGAAGAGAAATGCTTAAATTTTGTGAAAGCCAAGAAGTCAGAGTTCTGACACGGCCACCCGTGTCCTGTGACACGGCCGTGTCAGACTTGTGCGCAGAAAAATATTTGTTTTCAAATCCTTGAATCAGTCACTTAAGGAAGGGCATGATGGACTTTTCGAAGCAAAATAATTGCTGAGCGATATTTAGTCACTGTTTGGAGAGGAGAAAATCACTTTTTTGATTACCGAAGAACGATAGAACAAGGATTGGAAGCGATAGGGTTTGCGGCGAAGAAATCTTCAAGAGCATCCGCAATTGAAGATCCATTCACACTTCTCTTATTGTAATGTCTTCATCCTTAATTTATGTTATCTCGACATTTGCCATGAGTAGCTAAACTATTACTTGTTAGGGTGATGTCCCTGGATCATGTGATGTAACGAATTACCTTTACCGTTTGTTTTTAGATTATCTTTATGAAATTCAGTTTATGATTAAAAGTTCTTATTGCTTCATTATATTGGAAAGTATTCTGTTGATTCACGATTGGGATTTGGTCTGACAAACCGACTCAATGCTTTTTAATCATAACGTTATCACTGATAATCACTTAGGAATAAGGGTTTGATGAATAGCGATCATATTATCCGAGCTATGACTTATAGAATCTTGGTATAAAATTATCGTGATCAGGAATGAAAAGATGGTTTTAATCTCAAGAAGTTTTTCACTAAGGAATTAGGAAAAATCAATGTTCAGTATTGGTAGTTGAGAATTTCTTAAGTTAATCTGTTAATTGGTAATTATTTCGTTACAGAGCGATTCACACATCTATCCTAACTGGTCTTCGCATATTTACATTAGTCAAACTATTTCATCCTTTCGTTATACATTAGCTGTTATTTAAATTAAAAATCAAATTCAAACACCCCAATGACTTTTTATTCAATTGCACTATTGTGAAACATATAATTCCTACGCAGTCCGCGAGTTCGATACTTGGGAAATTAACTCCCTTATTACTACATCGGTAAATATAGTATACTTGCTATTTTACCGATCAAGTTATTGGCGTCGTTGTCGGGGACTGCCAAATTATAAGTTGAAAAATAGTTCAATTGAATTTTTGTTGCTTTGCAACTAAAATTTTTATTTTTATTTGTCTGATATTTCATTTGCTTATTACTAATAATTGTCTAATCTTTGTATGCGAGGTAAGGCCTCAGCAGAATTTCTTTTTGACGCAGAGCCAGAACGATCACTACGAGCTAGACTTCGAAAAGCAAAGCAAGAACGACTGGAAGCGTTAGAAGACATTCTGACAGCTTCGGAATCTGATAACGAGGAAGTTCTCTCTATTCATTCTGAGCATTCAGATTTGGAGGCTGAAACGATGGAAGCTCCCGTAGAAAGGCTGTTAGGTGATTATGGTGGAGCAAATGCACCAGCTGGCCGGATGACAATTGTAAATCAACCGGTCGATGTTGCTCACTTTCAGCTACACCCAGTAACAATTCCATAGCTCGAGAAGAAACCATTTTCAGGAAGAATAAATGAAGATGCTAATAAGCATTTACAAAGGTTTCTTACTATGACAACATCTCTGAGGATAGACGGACACTCTGAAGAAGCCAAGAAGTTGGTTATGTTTTCATTCACGTTAGCGGATGACGCTGAAGAGTGGTTCTACTCATTACCTTCTGGGAGTATTACCACATGGCAACAAATGGAGTCAACCTTTCTGAATGAGTATTTCCCCGATGCTGTTTATATCCGTAAGAGGTATGATATTGTTAATTTTAAACAAAAGGAAGGAGAATCACTTGGAGATGCTTATAAGAGATTCAAGAGGTTGTTGGTGGCATGCCCAACTCACAACATGGATGTCAGCGAACAAATGCAGAATTTTCTGAATGGTCTTAAAATGAAGACTAAGCAATTGATTGACACAGCAGCTGGTGGCTCATCCAACTTTTCAACAGCCACTGGTGTTACAAAAATCATAGAAGCTATTGCGGCCAATGAACACTTGGAGTTATATGACCGTAGTGTTAGCTAACCTGAAGGATTAGTGGATATGAAATTGTCAACGCAAGTTGTGAAAATAGAAGATCAGGTAGCTGCGGAAGTTGAGCGGAGATTGAAACAGATGGGTCTTGAAAAACAGACAGTAGCACAAGTTCAACCGGTGGGGTGTGAAATATGTGGAGGACCTCATTTTACTGTTCGGTGTGTTGTTACAGCTCAGCAAGTGGAGGAAATAAATTTCCTGAAGCAAAACAACCCCTACTCAAATACCTACAATCCGGGGTGGAAAAATCATCCAAATTTTTCATGGAAGGATCAACCAGGGAATGCTCCTAAACAAGGGGTTACTCCATATCATGGCCAACAGTCGCAGCAACAGTATAGACCTCCTCAACAACATTATCAACAACCTCAACAACAGGCCCCCAGAAAAGCAGATTGGGAGATTGCCATCGAAAAGATGGCAGCTCAAAGCTCTCAGTTTCAAGAAGAAACGAGGAGTAATTTCCGGAATACGGGTTCCTCCATTAAAAATCTGGAAATTCAAATGAGTCAGATAGCACAGTAGTTAGCAAACTCTCAACAGTCGGGCGCGTTACCAAGTGCCACAGTTACCAATCCTAAAGATCATAATAATGTGAGCGCTATTGTTACTAGGAGCGGTAAAGGGAAAGGTGTAGTTGAAAATAATGATGAGGAAGAGGAACCATTGTTGGAGGTAGACTTGGAGATAAGAGAAAATGAGGTAGAAGCTGAGGAAGTGGTCGTGATGGAACCGACACCAAAAGAGAAGGCGGTTGAGCAAAAGCCGACAGTAAAACTTCCTTTTCCGATAAGGAACAAGAAAAAGGGCAACATGAGAAGAATTTTGAAAAGTTCTTGGATATGTTCAAGAAGCTGGAGATTAATATTCCATTCTTGGAGGCATTAGAACAAATGCCTACTTATGCAAAATTTATGAAGGACATCATCTCCAAGAAAAGAACCATCGATCGTGACTCTATTATTCTAACCGAAATGAGTAGTGCTATTTTGCAGGGTATGAAGATTCCGGTGAAGAAGAAGGATCGAGGTTCCGTGACTATTCCTTGTACAATTGGGGATAAGTCATTCAAGAAAGCTCTAATTGATTTGGGATCAAGTGTGAGCCTTATGTTGTTGTCTATCTACAAGAGATTAGGGATAGGTAACGTACAGGATACAAGAATGACACTCCAGTTTGCTGACCACTCTGTGAAATGACCTTATGGGATAGTAGAAGACGTGCTTGTGAAAATTGACAAATTCGTGTTCCCAGTGGATTTTGTGATTCTAGAGATACCGGAAGATGAGGAGATCCCTATTATTTTGGGAAGGCCATTTCTAGAGACAGGGCGATGCTTGATAGACATTGAAGAAGGCACAATGACTCTGAAAGTTTATGATGACGTGCTAAAGATTGATGTGTGCAACACCATGAAGTACAAGGATGATATAGCAACTAGTCAACACATTGAGGTGATTGATCAAATCTGTACTAATGAGGATTCTTTGAAAACACAACAATTACCTCTAGCAAGAGTGTTGAGCTTATCCATTTGCGATAAAGATGAAGCTGTTGATGAAAAAGAAGTGGAAGTAGTGGCCATGATGGAAGCAAGTCCCATATTCAAAAGTTCTAGACAAAACCGGTGGGAGGATCTTAGACAACCTTTGATTGAAGAAAAAAAGGAGGAACCTAAGAAGGGTGCCGAATTGAAACAACTCCCGGAGAACTTAAAGTATGTTTTCCTTGATGCTGAAAGTAGGTGTCCGGCTATCATAAGTTCTCACCTTGAACGGTTGCAAGAAGTTAAGTTGGTCGAAGTGTTAAAGAAGCATAAAAGTGCCATGGGGTGGTCTATTGAAGATTTAAAAGGGATCAGTCCTACAATGTGCATGCACAAAATCCTCGTGGAAGATGATCACAAGCCAGTGGTCCAACCTCAGAGGCGTCTGAACCCAGCAATGAAAGAGGTGGTGAGAAAAGAAGTTGTGAAACTTTTGGATGCTGGGATGATTTACCCGATATCTGATAGTGCTTGGGTAAGCCCAGTTCATGTTGTACCCAAAAAGGGAGGAACAACCGTAATAAAAAATGAGAAGAATGAGTTTATTCCTACAAGGACTGTCACAGGGTGGAGAGTATGCATTGACTACAGGAGACTGAACCTAGCAACTAGAAAAGATCACTTCCCGCTACCTTTTATTGATCAGATGTTGGAAAGGTTAGCGGGACATGATTAAAACTGCTTCCTCGACGGGTACTCTGGATATAATCAGATTGCGGTTGCACCAGAAGACCAAGAGAAGACCGCGTTTACATGTCCGTTTGGTGTTTTTGCTTACAGAAGAATGTCATTCGGGTTATGTAATGCTCCGGCCACTTTTCAAAGATGCATGCAAGCGATTTTTGACGATATGCTTGAAAAACACATGGAGGTCTTCATGGATGATTTTTCAGTCTTTGGTAAGTCATCTGAGAATTGCTTAACTAACCTTGCTCTTGTTTTAAAAATATGTCAATAGACCAATTTGATCTTGAATTGGGAAAAATGCCATTTTATGGTTCGGGAAGGAATAATTCTGGGACACAAGATTTCCTACAAAGGAATTGAAGTGGACCAAGCAAAGGTTGAAGTCATTTCAAAGTTGCCACCACCGATGAACGAAAAAGGTATCAGAAGTTTCTTGGGACATGCGGGGTTTTACCGTAGGTTCATAAGAGACTTTTCAAAAATTGCAAAACCCTTAACCACACTATTGGTTAAGGATAAAACTTTTACCTTTGATGATGAATGTGTTGTTGCTTTTGAGACAATTAAGAGGAAATTAGTCTCGGCACCCATTGTTGTAGCCCCTGATTGGTCTCTACCTTTTGAGATCATGTGCGACGCAAGTGATATTGCTGTAGGGGCGGTTTTAGGACAGCGAAGAGAGAAATTGCTTCATGTTATATATTATGCTAGTCATGTTTTGAACCCTGCACAGATAAATTATGCAACTACCGAGAAGGAGTTGCTAGCTGTTGTTTATGCCTTCGATAAATTCAGGTAATATCTGTTGGGGTCTAGAGTCATCGTTTATACTGACCACTCTACTTTGAAGTATCTTTTTGCTAAAAAGGACTCTAAGCCAAGAATTTTGAGGTGGATTTTACTCCTTCAGGAGTTTGATGTAGAAATTCGAGATAAGAAGGGGTGTGAAAACACCGTAGCTGACCACTTATCTCGAATGACACCAATAGACGAGACAGAAGAAAAGCGCCCAATAAAGGATGAGTTCGCTGATGAACACATCCTGGCAGTGACTGATGTACCTTGGTTCGCAGATTATGCAAACTATAGTGTCCGTGGTATCATCCCCGACGATTTTGACTCTAATCGAAGAAAAAAGTTTGTTCATGACTGCAGGTTCTATCTATGGGACGATCCGTTCCTGTATAAAAGAGGAGTTGATGGTTTGATCAGAAGATGTTTACCTAAAAAGGAGCAAGAAGAAGTGTTGAAGGCATGTCATGCTTCAGATTATGGGGGGCATTTTAGTGGTGATCGAACATCAGCTAAAGTTCTGCAATCAGGGCTATACTGGCCAACCGTGTTTAAGGATGCTTAAGAGTTTGTGAGACATTGTGACAAGTGCCAAAGGACAGGGAACATATCCAAAAGAAACCAGATGCCTCAGAACTCGATGTTGGAAGTGGAGTTGTTCGATGTTTGGGGTATAGACTTCATGGGACCATTTCCACCTTCATTTGGAAAAAAATATATTCTAGTAGTTGTGGATTATGTGTCAAAATGGGTCGAGGCTGTTGCTCTACCTTCAAACGATGCTAAGGTGGTGGTGAAGTTTTTGAAAGAAAACATCTTTGCTAGATTTGGAGTACCGAGAGCTTTAATAAGTGATGAAGGAACACATTTCCTGAATCACCTCATGGAACGGTTACTCCAAAAATACAACGTGAAACACAAGATAGCCACAGATTATCATCCTCAAACAAGTGGGCAGGTTGAAGTTTCAAACAGGCAACTCAAGCAAATTCTGGAAAAGACTGTGAGTTCCTCTCGGAAGGATTGGGCAATAAAGCTGGATGATGCACTGTGGGCATACAGGACAGCTTTCAAAACACCAATCGGAATGTCGCCATATCAACTTGTGTATGGGAAGGCATGCCATTTTCCTTTAGAGTTAGAGCATAAGGCATTCTGGGCATCAAAGTTTCTCAATATGGATCTCTCTAAAGCGGCAAGTTCTAGACTTCTTCAGCTCCATGAGTTAGAAGAGTTCCGCAACCAAGCCTATGAAAATGCTAATATCTACAAAGAGAAAACAAAAAGGTGGCATGATGGAAAGATCCAGCATAAGGAGTTTTGGGAGGGACAACAAGTTCTCTTATACAACTCAAGGTTAAAACTCTTCCCAGGGAAGTTGAAATCAAAGTGGTCGGGACCGTTTACGGTTCGCAAAGTTTTTCCTCATGGAGCTATAGAAATCAAAAACCAAGCAAATGGGGATACTTTTAAGGTGAATGGGCACAGGCTCAAACCTTATTACCAAGGTCAACCGGGTGTAAGGATTGAAGTTGTTCATCTCGAGGGATGAAATGAACAACCGTCGAGCCATGCGACGTTAAACGAAGCGCTTCGTGGGAGGCAACCCACAGGATTTCTTTTTAATAATTTTATGTGTTTTTGCATTTTATTCTGTAGGTACAAACAGTGTGTCTCCTACGAAGCGAGATGAGGAAACAAATCAATTTGTGAAAAAACAGAGGTGTGACACGGGCACCCGTGTCCTGTGACACGGCCGAGTCACAACTCCTGAAGAAGAGAATTTGAAAAACCAAGTTTTGGAAAGTCAGAGGTGTGACACGGGCACCCGTGTCATGTGACACGGCCGTGTCACAGGCCCTGGAGGTTTTTCTTTGAAAATTCAAATTTGGAAGAGTGGCAGAGTTCTGACACGGCCACCCGTGTCCTGTGACACGGCCGTGTCAGGGGCGTACGCAGAATTTTGTGAAAATTCCACTATATTTGTGTAGCAACCTGCCTAAAAATTTAACTTAGAGAGTCGCCACCTATTCTGAAGGGCGAATAGGAAACCCTACGCAGATATGAGATTCAGGGTAAGTTACTATATTCAGGTCGAGGGAAGGTGTTAGGCACCCTCAACCCTTTCCTATTGGCTTTGAATCTAAGGCAAAGGTTTGATGGCTAAGAGTATTAAGGTAAGGTTTATGCTAAAGAATTGAATAAGGGGAAAATTGAGATTTTAGGGTGGGGGACTCGCCTTGTTGCCAAGTGCCTACGTACCTCCTTAGGGAGGATCAGAGTCTACGTAGTTCGGGGGACGGGTTGTACGCCCTTAAGGTTTGAAATTTGATTTGATAGTTTGAAGGCTTTGAATAGCCTATCGTAGATAAAAATCTGTATTTTGAGCTTGAAGTTTGAAAGGTGTTTGAAAAATGTTTTGAAGTTGTTTTAGATGTTCTGGGCGTACAACCCTGATTTGGCACAATTAACCGCAATGATCAATGGGTTTGATCACCATAGTCAAAAGATTAGGGGTTTTGTACCATTACCAATTCAAATCGATTGATTCGATTATCACTAATAACGGATTATTGTATTTTATTATTTTTATGAATTTTGTTTTGTATTGTTACCCCTCATAACCGATTGATTCGATTACGAATAATAACAAATTAAATTTAGAACAAGGGAGGATTAATCATCACAATCAATAAGATGATTGCAACCATTTAATCGAATATGATTTGATTTGTAATTTATTTAAATAATATTTTAATTAAAATTATTGTTGACCATAGCGATTAATCGATTTAATCGGCACGAACAACAAATTATCATTTTAATATAATTATCATGTACTAATTTATTTATAAAAATAATCATTAATACACAAATAAATATATTAAAAAAAATTAATTAAAACAAATAATTAATTAAAAAAAAGATTTTAGTTTAATAGGACTAGGATTCAATGTGGTGGTCAGTAGGGTGCATGGTATAGGGCATTAGATCTGCAGCGTTGGATTTGGCTGAGTGGAGGTTGGAGGGTTAGATTTGTGAGGTTGTATGGTAGCTTACAATATGTAGAGCATGGGATCAGAAGTTAGAAATTCCAGAAAAATAATAGCAAGGGCCAGGGATCGAACCCTGGACCCTTGCGTGACCAACAACATGCTTACCAACCCAACCAGCGCGCGCACGTGTTAGCAATTTACCCTGAATATAATATATACAAAAACTAAATGCTAGACCACCAAACAGGCGCGAAATTCAAACAGCCCAATAGCGCGTAGCCACATCATCATCTTCCTCACAGAAACTCGTAACAAACCTGCAACATTTGCTACGAAATTGCTACAGTTTGGTTCGTAGCAAATTAACCTAAAAAAATAACGAATAGAACATAGATGCTCATAAACATTTCGCGATACCCTCATCTTGTTCGTCTGAATCATACGAACTCAGCCATGTTATTATTCAGCCCTAATTTTACCCCTATGCGAAAGCCCTAAATTCCAACCTAAAAGCTTCGATCGGCCTCCAATGGCCGATCACGATAGAAGACACGAGAACCTTGTAAATACCCCAGAAACGTTCGTGGCAGTCAGACAAAACCAAATACACCCTCAAAACAACATGGATATGCGTATATGATGCTAATCGATCCAAGCTTTAGAACGACTTACCTTGGTCAATCGGAGGTAATTCTGGGGTTGTTGTTGCAGAGCAATGATCCAAACAGCTTCAGAATGATCCCACGAATCTTTTGCAACTCTCAAATCCCCTTGAAAGCTCCCAATTCTCCAAAACCGAAATCAAGTTTCTTGGTGAATTTTTTTGTTCTTGAATGTATGCCTCTGATCCGAATTCCTGAACCCTTATTCATATGCCTTGTGTCAACTACTTATAGAGGTTCAATTAGGTCTGAAACAAAGGCCCAAAACCCTTTAAATCCCTTCTTGCCATGTTTGTGAAAATTGGTTTTATTTCTTGAATAAAAACTTTCTTTTTTTGGCCAAAATTTGTGTTGATCTTTATCCAATTAATATGCACGAAAATTATATTATATTTGTCATTAATATTGATTGGAATCAATCTATATATACTTATTTAACAAAATATTTGATTCTCCATTTAATTTAAATCATTAAAAATGAGATAAAAATCATATTAAATCAAATATAATGCTAAATTTCGTGGCAAATGATTTTAGGCATACTAATGACTTGTGGACCAAGATTGCATCAAGAAACCATAGGCCCGTTTGCAAAATTTCTCCATTTGAACCTTCTCTTTTCACATTTTACCTCCAAAAGTCACCCAACTTTGATCAATCATATCTCACTCAATTTTTAAGCTATGAGGGAGTTCTAAGACTTTTTGGAAACCTCAAGAGGTCCTCTATAAGCCACTTTGGAATATATTTTCCATTTGGAGCTTTTATCTTGACCATATCCTCTTTGCGAAAAAACTGCTTTTGAAGGATGCCTGAAAAGGACCTGTAATCTTTTGCACTGTATCTATCAAATGAATCATTTCTAGCCCTGGCTTGTGAGAGGCACATTTGTAGATAATCCAATTTCCTTCAAAATAGGCTTTGAGTGGAGAATTTTTGATGTTCCATGTGAAAGTTATGCCCAGTCAAAGTTGGGTTGACTTTCTCCTAAGAAACCCTAATTTGAACCTTTTTGCATTTGTTCATCTCTGAGTTTCTATTAATGGAATCATGATCATTCTTGATCAAATGATGGTTATACTCCTCTATACTTGATGTTTGACCAATGATCATAATTTGAATCATGCTTTGATTGCGGTTGACCTTCAGGTTTGAATCAATTGACTGTGGATCTTGGGGATTATTTGAGCAAAGCTTTGGCATTGAATCTTGAACTCTGAATCATTGGAATGGAACATGGAGGGCAAATTTTGGGGTATGACAGCTGCCCCTGTTCAATCTTCTTGAACCTGAATAGGTGGAAGACGATTGGACACTAAAATACCCTGAAATTTGCTTGCATAGGAAAGGAGATCTGTGGGAGATGGGCTTATAGATGCCACCCATTTGCCTGGTAAGGTACTTGTCTAAAGCATATGCTTTTCAGTCCTGGATTATTTGATTGTATCTTGAGGAGAGAGAGTAATGTCTTACATAAGACTACCTGAAGAGATTCCTGAATAGGATGTATTGAAGGTTGACGTGGAGAAGCTTAGGCTTTGAACAATGCTTAGGAAGAATGCCTTGGAGAAGACTAACTGAGGAGTTCTATAAAAGAACTAGGTGTATCTTAGAAAAGATTAGATAAATATTTTAAGAAAGCTACCTAGAAAGGCATGGTGTGTCTTTAACAAGACTGTCCTAGATAGGCTGAGATGTGTCTTAAACAAGATTCACTTGGAGAGGTTTTTAGACGGAGATGGGATGTCTTAAACAAGATTAACCTAAAGAAGTTGAGACATGTCTTAAACAAGACTACCTAGAAAGGCTCCTAAAAGATATGAAGTATCTTGAACAAGATTACCTAGAGAGGTTTCTAAAAAGATATGAGATATCTTAAACAAGATTACCTAGAGAGGCTTCTAAAAAGATGTGAGATATCTTAAACAAGATTACCTAGAGAGGTTTCTAAAAAGACATGAGGTATCTTAAACAAGATTACCTAGAGAGGATATGAGATTTCTTAAACAAGATTACCTGGAAATGTTCCTATAAAGGATAAGATACGTTTTAAACAAAAATATCTAAAAAGATTCCTATAAAGGATGTGATATGTTTTAAACAAAAAATATCTAAAAAGATTCCTATAAAGGATGTGATATGTTTTAAACAAAAAATATCTAAAAAGATTCCTATAAAGGGAATGATATGTTTTAAACAAAACTAATCTAGAAAGATTCCTATAAAGGGAGCGATGTGTTTTAAACAAAACTATTTAAAAAGATTCCTATAGAGGATGTGGTATGTTTTAAACAAAACTAATCTAGAAAGATTCCTATAAAGGGGACGATATGTTTTTAAAAAAAACTAATCTAGAAAGATTCCTATAAAGGGAGCGATGTGTTTTAAACAAAACTATCTAAAAAGATTCCTATAGAGGATATGAAATGTTTTAAACAAAACTATCTAAAAAGATTCCTATAAAGGATATGGAACGTTTTAAACAAAACCATCTAAAAAGATTCCTATAAAGGATATGGAATGTCTTAAACAAAACTACCTAGAAAGGTCAGGATATGTCTTAAACAAGACTGCTTGGAAGGATTTGGATGATTGTCTTGGACAAGACTACCTGGAGAGGTAAGAAATTCTTTGGTTGCCTCTGTATTATCTTTGAAGAAAGACTTGGAATGAGGTATTAGAATTGTATCTGTTAAGACTGAATCGTTGATACGATCGTATTTGCACTGTAATTGGATGATAACATCTTTTTGATTATGAAGTGACCTGAAAAGGTAGCGTTAGTTTTTATGCAATGTCATGATGCATGTACTATGTAATGAGATTCTCAATGAGAATTATGCATGTGCGCCTATCCCACACTGCGGGATGTGAATAGTACAGGCGTGAGAAGGTCAAATATGCAACAATGCTCTTTGTATGATGCTAGTATGACTTCCCGAATATCGGAAATTTTGAGATGTGCCCCTGGATTTGAAGGAGGGACCTTTCGAGGGAACTCGAATTTCACCATGTCTTGCCTGATATGCATTGCCCCAGTGTTTGAATTCTTGGAAAAGAATGCCCCTAGTCAATAGGATTCTTGATTGTAAGTGTTGGATGTGAAGCAGAAGCTTTTCAGAGTGAGTCACGCGTTTCGGTAGCGCCTGACGGATGGTGATTTGCTGAGTACTCAGAATGAGATAATGTCTTTTATAAGATTACCTGAAGAGGTCCTTGGAAAGAATGGGAAATTGTCTTAAACAAGACTGCGCTTTAAACAAAGCTCGAAGGGATATGTTTGTGCAGATGGTCAAAAATGATTCCTATAGAGGATAAAGACTGTTTGTGGGGTTTTAAACAAAACTTAGGAAAAGACATCTTGAAGAAGATCATCCCCAGAAAGGATGGTGAATTGTCTTAGAAAAGACTCTATACTTTAAACAAAGTTTGATAAGGTTTTGGAAATCATAAGAAAAGTTTGAACATGTCTTAAAAGACTGATTGAAAGAAGTTAAGAGATGTCTTACAGAAGACTACCTAGAAAAGGTTCGTAGAAAAGAATATGTCTTAGAGAAGACTGTCTGAAAGGGTTTGAAAAATAGAAGGGATAGGAAAATGTGTCTTAAAAGACTATCTGAAAAAGTTCCTAGAAAGGGTAAGGAGTGTTTGAACATGTCTTAAAGAAGACTGCACGGATAGAATGAGAAATATCCTATAAAGGTTCCTGGAAAGGATGTGAGAGTGGTATTGACACCATTTGCAACGTGCCCCCAGATAATGGGCTTGCCCCATGGGCTATTCAGCGTCCTTGGGAGATTCCATGGATCTTGATTTGATTGCCCCATGTAAATGGGATGATGACGAGTTATGCCATGTGTACACGTTAGCCATCCCAGTCATGCGTAAGAGATGTTTCTTTTTTTTGACGAGCTTTTAAAAGCTACTTCACCAGTCAGTAGGATTTCTAGCCATTAGTCATGCCCCAGGCAACTTCTCCCTGATGTTAACATTTAAATCTATATAGACAAGTGTACTTTATAATGAAATGCAAATGCATAGTCTGTCTTGAAAATTTGAAAACATTTTTTTTGAGTAAAACAAAGTTGTTTTTTTTTTGCAAGAAAGTGACATCAACTCAAGAATTGTAGTGGACCTTAAGGAGTCGGGATACCTTTGGCAACGGTATGCTTTCGAACTAACCATGTTTCAGTTAGGACTTTTAAGGGTTGTAACGTGGCCTGGTTCACGGTTTAAAGAAACAAAAGATAGAGGCTCAAAGTTTATTTGTACCCATCCCAACCTTCGCGATGTTCTCCAGTCCTATGCTCAGTTAGCTATGCATTTAGTCTCCAAAAGAATTTGGGAATTGTGACATTGACATTTATGATGGTTCAAAAACCAAAGGTTTATCTGCAGAGGCAGTCATTCTCCTTTTTGTAGTATTTCCTTTTGTCGAAGGTACATAGTAACCTTTTTTCGGATTTGTTATCCCTAACTTTTTTTTGAACTGTTTGTTTTAAAACTACAGTCAGCGGGATGCCCCAGTTTTGCCTAAGTCTCCTTAATAGGTTTTGACTTAGCAGGCTTTTGTATTGCTTTCTTTTTCTTTGTTTTCCTTTGCGGATATTGACTGCCGGAATTAATGATGACGGGGAACCATCGGTGATTATGTTCAAAGGAACAACTTGGAATAATTAAGTTAACTGAGCAACTACCCTACCCCAGGTCATGTATTAAGGGTTTTATTTTATATGAAGGAAAACTCCTACTTCTTTAGGCTCAAAGGGGTTGACGAGGGATTAACATCCTTATATCTCCACTGTTTGGGAATCGAAACAATGCCTGTACATCGTCAACACGGTCTGTTCGAAAGCATGGTGTATGAAATTATGGTATCGTTTTCGTCATTCTCCCTCAAAAGGTGTACGACTTTAATCGAGAGTTGAATATCACAAGATGAGAAAACCGAGTAAAAACACAGTTTTAAATATAGTGAGAACACTAGGAATGAATCAAGACAAACGTAAGCAATGCATTAATGATTTTTTTGAAAGGTACATAGCATATGTCATAAGACTAATGTTTAAACAAACGGAAAGAAATTGCAAATGGAAACAAGACTAATGATCTAAGAAATCCTCCTTCTAGCCACCTATGGTGTTAGACTTGCTAGGATCTTCAAACTCAATGATCCCTTCTTCAATCAAATCTTGGATCTTGTGCTTCAATGGCCCACAATCCTCTGTATCATGACCAGGACTATCTGAATGATAAGCGCACCTAGCATGATGCTTGTACCCGGGAGCGGGGTTAGCCGGAGCTGAGTATGGAGGCAGCAGAGTTACCAAGTTCTGACTGAGCAAATGTTGTAGAGCTTGAGATAGTGGCATGTGCAACGGGGTGAATGACCGTTTTGGCTTGGACCTCCAGGGGCGTTGGCCACCCTGTTGTTTTTGTTGTAGTGTCGGGGTCTGATTAACCAGGATTGCCCCCACAGTGTTGGGTTCCTTCTTTCCGTCATATGACTTCTTTGTGTGATAGGAACCTGAGGGTGCCCCTTGTATCTTCCCATTTTTGATTCCATCTTCAATTCTCTCACCAATGACTACCAAGTCCGAGAACCCTGAAGATATGCTTCCGACCATCTTGTCGTAGTATGGTCCTTGCAAAGTGCTCATAAATATGTCCACCAGTTCTTTGTCCATTAGGGGAGGTTGGACTCGAGAAGCCATCTCCCTCCACCTTTGGGCATACTCCTTGAATGATTCATCCTTCTTCTGTGACATATTTTGTAATTGCATCCGATCGGGTGCCATGTCCAGGTTGTACTTGTAATGCTTTAAGAAGGTGTTGGCCAGATCATTCCAGCTTCGGACAGAGGACTTCTCTAATTGCATGTACCAGTCAATAGACGCTCCGCTTAAACTTTCTTGAAAGAAATGTATCATTAGCTTTTGATCGTGAGCATAAGCAGCCATTTTTCGCACATACATGCGCAAGTGATTCCTCGGACACGTGAGCCCTTTGTATTTCTCAAAGTCGGGAATCTTGAATTTGTGTGGGATAGTCAAGTCTGAGACCAAACTCATTTCGAAGGTATTCACGTCAAAGACATCGTATCCTTCTATCACTTTTAGTCTCTCTTCTAGCGCCTTGATTTGTTCACTACCCTTGGAGTCTTCCCTAGAGTTAGGAATAGACTGTTGTGTCTGAGGTACTTGGTCTGAGTTGTCCACCTCTTGCACTCCGTATTGTAGATCCAGGTAATCATCGTCCTTAGGGACATTGCTAGCAGGAATGCGCACTGTGCGGGTTGTCCCTTTTGTTTGTGGAGTGGGGACAAATCCTTCTTGGGAGGCCTCTCCTTTCTCTTGGAATTGGATAGCTCTCCTAACAGATCGGACTTGAGGTCTGTCCTTAGCAGGGCCAAAGCCTGGAACAAATCCTAGCAGCGGGTTTTTGTCGTTAGGGATCTCATCCTGAACTAGGGTATCCCCAGACTGAACCTCTTTTGCCTTGTCTTGTTTGTTTAGGAGGGCCTTCATGAATTCTAGCATCTGAGCCATACCTCCTTTAACCTCTTCCACACTGACCTTCAGTTGATCTACTTCCTCACGAAGGGCGGCTTGATTCTGTTCCAACTGATCCATTGATTCCTTCTGCTGAAATCTTGTTTGATAGTATGGTCGGGATGTTAGGTTATCCTTCCCAATGGTCCCTTGCTCTGGAGATAGAAGAGGAATCTTCTCTTAATGTCATGAAAATGATGTGTATGCCATGCATGATATGTATGATATCCTTTTTCTTTTTCTTTTTTTTGAATAAAATATGATGCAAGAATGCACATGATGTATGATGAATGAAAAAAGAAATAATAAAAATAATGATCAACACAATATATACATATAGGACAAATCACATAAGTTCATAGGTTCGACGTAGCGGCTCTAGGGAGCCAACCTTTTAATAGGGGGTGTTCTAGAAGGTCTCATGGGGTCGTTCGTAGCCTCCGAGACTTTTTGTCTCTTCGGATTTTAGAACAACTCATTTTATCCATGAGGTTCGAATTTTTGGGGTAGGTTCCCGGAGAGATCAGCTAAGTATCCAGTCCAGCCCTCCACAAAGTCAAGCTTCGTTTCGGACCTTTCCAAATACCTAACCCACTCCGAGTGGAGTTATCAGTGAGACTCATAAGGCGATTCATGTCCCCTTTTGGTCTCAAAGTTAACTCCCACACTTAGGGTTTTAACACTATATAATATATCCAGCAGTATATAAAAATATAATAGTTAATAAAAATATCAATATATTCACATAGGCGATCAAATATAAACATATCCTGAATAATTAAATATTTTTAAATAAAAATAAATAAATAAACAAATTTAAAAAAAAAATTAAGAAATAAAAATAATTATAAACCCTGAAAAAGGCGCGTTAGCCAAACCCTAAAAGGTTGCCAAACCTAAACCCTGCCAAAACCTAAAACCTATAGGAGCATAGTAATTCACCGAAATAGTTATCCCCAGCAGAGTCGCCAGCTGTAGCAACCTGCCTAAAAATTTAACTTAGAGAGTCGCCACCTATTCTGAAGGGCGAATAGGAAACCCTACGCAGATATGAGATTCAGGGTAAGTTACTATATTCAGGTCGAGGGAAGGTGTTAGGCACCCTCAACCCTTTCCTATTGGCTTTGAATCTAAGGCAAAGGTTTGATGGCTAAGAGTATTAAGGTAAGGTTTATGCTAAAGAATTGAATAAGGGGAAAATTGAGATTTTAGGGTGGGGGACTCGCCTTGTTGCCAAGTGCCTACGTACCTCCTTAGGGAGGATCAGAGTCTACGTAGTTCGGGGGACGGGTTGTACGCCCTTAAGGTTTGAAATTTGATTTGATAGTTTGAAGGCTTTGAATAGCCTATCGTAGATAAAAATCTGTATTTTGAGCTTGAAGTTTGAAAGGTGTTTGAAAAATGTTTTGAAGTTGTTTTAGATGTTCTGGGCGTACAACCCTGATTTGGCACAATTAACCGCAATGATCAATGGGTTTGATCACCATAGTCAAAAGATTAGGGGTTTTGTACCATTACCAATTCAAATCGATTGATTCGATTATCACTAATAACGGATTATTGTATTTTATTATTTTTATGAATTTTGTTTTGTATTGTTACCCCTCATAACCGATTGATTCGATTACGAATAATAACAAATTAAATTTAGAACAAGGGAGGATTAATCATCACAATCAATAAGATGATTGCAACCATTTAATCGAATATGATTTGATTTGTAATTTATTTAAATAATATTTTAATTAAAATTATTGTTGACCATAGCGATTAATCGATTTAATCGGCACGAACAACAAATTATCATTTTAATATAATTATCATGTACTAATTTATTTATAAAAATAATCATTAATACACAAATAAATATATTAAAAAAAATTAATTAAAACAAATAATTAATTAAAAAAAAGATTTTAGTTTAATAGGACTAGGATTCAATGTGGTGGTCAGTAGGGTGCATGGTATAGGGCATTAGATCTGCAGCGTTGGATTTGGCTGAGTGGAGGTTGGAGGGTTAGATTTGTGAGGTTGTATGGTAGCTTACAATATGTAGAGCATGGGATCAGAAGTTAGAAATTCCAGAAAAATAATAGCAAGGGCCAGGGATCGAACCCTGGACCCTTGCGTGACCAACAACATGCTTACCAACCCAACCAGCGCGCGCACGTGTTAGCAATTTACCCTGAATATAATATATACAAAAACTAAATGCTAGACCACCAAACAGGCGCGAAATTCAAACAGCCCAATAGCGCGTAGCCACATCATCATCTTCCTCACAGAAACTCGTAACAAACCTGCAACATTTGCTACGAAATTGCTACAGTTTGGTTCGTAGCAAATTAACCTAAAAAAATAACGAATAGAACATAGATGCTCATAAACATTTCGCGATACCCTCATCTTGTTCGTCTGAATCATACGAACTCAGCCATGTTATTATTCAGCCCTAATTTTACCCCTATGCGAAAGCCCTAAATTCCAACCTAAAAGCTTCGATCGGCCTCCAATGGCCGATCACGATAGAAGACACGAGAACCTTGTAAATACCCCAGAAACGTTCGTGGCAGTCAGACAAAACCAAATACACCCTCAAAACAACATGGATATGCGTATATGATGCTAATCGATCCAAGCTTTAGAACGACTTACCTTGGTCAATCGGAGGTAATTCTGGGGTTGTTGTTGCAGAGCAATGATCCAAACAGCTTCAGAATGATCCCACGAATCTTTTGCAACTCTCAAATCCCCTTGAAAGCTCCCAATTCTCCAAAACCGAAATCAAGTTTCTTGGTGAATTTTTTTGTTCTTGAATGTATGCCTCTGATCCGAATTCCTGAACCCTTATTCATATGCCTTGTGTCAACTACTTATAGAGGTTCAATTAGGTCTGAAACAAAGGCCCAAAACCCTTTAAATCCCTTCTTGCCATGTTTGTGAAAATTGGTTTTATTTCTTGAATAAAAACTTTCTTTTTTTGGCCAAAATTTGTGTTGATCTTTATCCAATTAATATGCACGAAAATTATATTATATTTGTCATTAATATTGATTGGAATCAATCTATATATACTTATTTAACAAAATATTTGATTCTCCATTTAATTTAAATCATTAAAAATGAGATAAAAATCATATTAAATCAAATATAATGCTAAATTTCGTGGCAAATGATTTTAGGCATACTAATGACTTGTGGACCAAGATTGCATCAAGAAACCATAGGCCCGTTTGCAAAATTTCTCCATTTGAACCTTCTCTTTTCACATTTTACCTCCAAAAGTCACCCAACTTTGATCAATCATATCTCACTCAATTTTTAAGCTATGAGGGAGTTCTAAGACTTTTTGGAAACCTCAAGAGGTCCTCTATAAGCCACTTTGGAATATATTTTCCATTTGGAGCTTTTATCTTGACCATATCCTCTTTGCGAAAAAACTGCTTTTGAAGGATGCCTGAAAAGGACCTGTAATCTTTTGCACTGTATCTATCAAATGAATCATTTCTAGCCCTGGCTTGTGAGAGGCACATTTGTAGATAATCCAATTTCCTTCAAAATAGGCTTTGAGTGGAGAATTTTTGATGTTCCATGTGAAAGTTATGCCCAGTCAAAGTTGGGTTGACTTTCTCCTAAGAAACCCTAATTTGAACCTTTTTGCATTTGTTCATCTCTGAGTTTCTATTAATGGAATCATGATCATTCTTGATCAAATGATGGTTATACTCCTCTATACTTGATGTTTGACCAATGATCATAATTTGAATCATGCTTTGATTGCGGTTGACCTTCAGGTTTGAATCAATTGACTGTGGATCTTGGGGATTATTTGAGCAAAGCTTTGGCATTGAATCTTGAACTCTGAATCATTGGAATGGAACATGGAGGGCAAATTTTGGGGTATGACAATTTGTGGTGGGCCCCCCTATTTTTAACCTCTCTCTCTCTTAAGCAACCCAATTAAAAACAAGGTTTTGCTACCTCTCTCCACCATTATTCCTCTTTCTTTTCCACTTCTACTTCATCTTCTCCATCTCCAACCCTAACCTCCATTAAACCCTCACACAAAACCTCCAAGTTCACCCTCTAATCTTCACCAAATCACAATCCGTCTTCACAAAAGTTCATCCTCTCATCATCCAAATCATTAATCTCTAATTTATTTTTACTTTCACCGTAGTTTTTTTGTTTGTGAATTTTTGTAGGGTACCACTATACCTCCAAGAAAAGTTGTGCAGAGAAGGGACAATGCTGGGACGTCTAGACCCACTCAAAGAGCAAGAAGAGAAGGAAACAACCATGGAATTACTTTCCGGTTGGATGCTCACAGAGAGAGGTACAATGCCCACCTTCGTAGAAAGATTTTACCGACAAGGTATGTTTGTGATGTTACTACTAAATGTTTAGAAATAAAAACAGAGATACATTGTATGTTTCACGCACTTGGTCTGTTAAGATTTATCCAATTTGAGGCTCCCACATTTGAGCGTTTAACGTACGAATTTTTAAGCACTTATGAGTTTGAGATGAAGCTGAGAACAAACAGTGTGGAACCTGAGCATTACGGGACATTAAGATTCCGTTTGTTCGATATAGACCATGAATTAAGTTTGGATGATTTTGGGGAGGCTTTGAGGATACCGAGTTCGGGTGCGGGTAGGGCACCGAACTCATTTAACCCAGAATCGTTTTGGAAAGCTATCACAGGTAGAGAGTCTTATTGTCCTAAAGGGGCAAAAGCGACAAAGATCCAAAACCCTTTCTTCCGCTATGCCCAAAAGGCTTTAGCATATACCCTCTTTGGTAGAGGAGACAGCCCTGGCGTAGCATCCATTCGGGTATTGTATTTTTTGTACTGTATGGATGAGCAAAAACCGCTTAATGCAGCCGCTTTCATAGCGGATCATTTGAAAAAGGTAAGTCGGGCAAAATCAAGGGATATGTCTGTTGGGGGTATTATCACTGCCTTGGCTGATGGTTTGGGGTATGGCGCAGAGATGCAGAATCTTCAAGAAATAAATTTGCGTATTTTAAAGATTGATATGGCTGCTTTGATCAAGCAGGGAATGATCTCTGTGCAGCCCCAAACTTATTCTTTAATGATTCATGGGACTCACATTTTGGAACTGCCTAATCCTAATCGTGTGTCTGTTTATGATAGAGCTAACTGGTTATATGTGAGCGCCACCCCGAATGGGGAAGGTGACATGGATCTTGAGTATTTGGATGCAGGTGATGAAGATGACCAGGAACAGCAGGAGGACGACGAGCAAACAGCTCCACATACAAACACGTTTGATGAGGGCACATCTCGAATGCCGCAGGACTAATGGGGGTGGATGCATACTGAGATTGAGTATTTGAGGGCGGAGTAAGCTCGCCAAGGAGAGGAGCTATTGAGGCAAGGTATCGAGCAAACCCGCCAAGGGGAGGAGCAAACCCGACAAGGGACTGCTATCTATGACATTCAGGAAATGATGCAACGCATGATGTTGCAATTTCCATACCCTCCTCCTCCACCTCATTGAGCACTGTAAGTCTCCCTTATGCTTGATTACACATTGAGGACAATGTTGAATTCAAGTGTGGGGGGATTCTTTCTTTTTAAGTTATTTTCTGTTATTTCCTTTTATTTTTATTTCCCTTTATTTGTCATTTTTGTTTCCGTATTTTCAATTAAGCATGTGTGTTTTCCTTTTTGTTGAGTTTTCAATGCACCAGGATGAAGGTGATTCCAGAAGATAGTATCATGGGAACATAGGTGAAAAAGGGGAAAGACGCATCTTAAACTGGCTCCCGGGCACCTGTGAAAGTTGACACAACTGAAGAAAATGCTAGACGCAACTTGATGGTGCCAAGTGAATGAGTTTAGAGTAACCCGAACCGGACATGAAGTTGTACAAAATGGAGACCATTGTTGAATCTGTAATCAATACTCAACATGTGAGGATATACAAAGCCAAACACTTTATTTCATCATGAGAGAGCATCGGGTATAGCATTATCACTCTAATTTTGCATTTGTTCTTCATATAGTACACAAATTGATCACACACACTGAGGCACTTTTGTTTGTTTAACCCTGAGCCTTTCTCACCCAACAACAACAACAACCGAACTCCTGATCCCTTCCAACTCGATCCACTCATTCACGCTGCCACAGCTGACGGGCAGAATCAACACCGACGGGAAGGACAACAGCCCACTACTGACGGGCAAGGGAGGCCAAGGCATAAAATCTCTCAACCCAATAGGAACGAGTAAGCTCAAGTCCAGAACAACCGGAACGAGCAAGCTCAAAACAACAGGAACGAGCAAGCTCTAAATAACAGGAACGAGCTAGCTCAAGTCCAGAACAATGAAGCTGACTCTAGAGACGGGCAACCCGCCTCCTCCATCACTCATACCTCCCAGAGGCAAGAGACCCAGTACGAGGATGACCAAGAGCAAGTCGATGTCCCCGAGGATGCCGACCCCACAACCATCCTTTTACTCGCGGCCCTCAAAAAGACCAACCGCCTCATCCAGCAACAAAGTGAGCGAATTGACAGGCTAGAAAGGAAGCGACAATCACGATCTCCCCCGCGGAGGCATTATTGATCGTGTTCCTCCTCGTCCTCTCGCTCCCCACCAAGGAGGTATCGCCGACGTTCACCCTCATCTTCACGCTCTCCGCCCAAGAGGTATCGTCGCCAAAGGTCCTACTCCCGCTCCCCTCGGCGAAAGATCAGAAAGAACCAGAAACCCGAGGTGGGAGAAACTGGAAGCCTCTCCCCCGAACAAGATCATCGGGGCCCCGCCAAGACCGTGGTGAAAGCCCGCGAACATTACCCTCCCGAGGACAATCTCAAGGCTTCTGGAAAACCACAAGTAAAACCTCGGCGAAAACACAGCAACCGCGGAAGGCACTTAACTTCCCCCGGACCAAGCGACGAGGAAGACTTCTGCAGCCCTTTGTCAGAGGAGATCTGACGAGCCCGCCTGCCTCGGGGAATGGAGAAACCCCCGACCCTGGACCTCTACGAGGACCACAAACCGTGACGATCATATTCGGAGCATCGAAGCCGTGATGGATTACCACGTGGTCCGAGGATCTATCAAATGTCGGATCTTTCCGACCATACTCAGAAAAGGAACGATGACCTGGTACAGAAACCTTCCTCCCAACTCCATCCACTCCTGGGCAGAACTCAAGAAGCTCATCTCCAACCACTTCACGGCCTCTTGTCGACAACCAAAGTCCAAAGCAACCCTTGAAGCTGTGATCCAAGGTACCGACGAGCCTCTCCAAGAATATCTCGACAGGTTCAACAAAGAGGCCGTCCAGGTGCAAACAACGGACGATATGAAGAGATACCTCCTAGAACGAGGACTCCTCCCCGGGAGCAACTTCAAGAAGGCCATCAAAATTGAGAAGGTGCGCACCATGGATGCCCTCCTCCTCAAAGCCCAAGCCTACATTTCTTTTGAGGAAGACGAAGCGGCTGTAAAGAAAGCCTCAAGAGGCAACGACATTGCCCGCAGCTCGAGCCAAGACTATTCTCTTTCGCGCCGAGGCCACGAAAAAAGAAAAGATGACAGGCCCCGCGACACGAAGGAACATAGAGGACCAGCTGGTCGTTTCATTGACTACACCCCCCTAAACGTTTCACGCGAACGTATTCTGGCCGAATGCAAGAGCACCCAGTTCAAAAACTCCAACGTCAGGCCCCCGAGGCCAAATCCCACCAGGCCGAGGACTGACAAGTCCAAATACTGCAAGTATCACAAGAGCCTTGGGCACTTGACCGATGAATGCATACACCTCAAAGATGCCATCGAGACTCTGATTAAGGAAAGTCGCCTTTCTAAATATACGAAGAAGGGAGAATCTTCCAGGCGAGAAGGTCCAAGGAGCTCTGACGAGGACAATTCACCGGACGACAGACCACTGCAGGTTGCTCTATCCGTCACCCGACCAGAAGACTTCATACTCTCGGTCGGAGTGACCTCCGCTCTGAGCCCACGGGAAGGATTCCGAACCGCCATGGTCATCTCCAACGGCGGAGATCCAGGCTTTCTCACGATCACCTCGGTAAAGAGAAAGTTTGACGAGCTCATCAGCGCCAATTCAGACCTCGGTCCAACCCTCCAGAAGTTCAAGGGAAAATCAGACCCGATAACCTTCTACCTCGAAGAACTCCCTGACGGAGCCCCAAACGCCACGATCCCCCTGCTCGTTCGAGCAAGGATGGCTAATTTTGACGTCTGGCGCATCCTGATCGACGAGGGAAGCTCGGTCTACATCATGTACTCCCATCTTTTCAAAACCCTCAAGCTGGACGACTCCCACCTCACTCCATACGTAGGTTCTGACCTCAAGGGCTTCAACAGAACCACCACCAAAGCCTGGGGTTACGTCGAGCTGATTGCCACTTTCGGGGAAGGAGAAACTTCCAGACAAGTCAAGACACGATTCCTGGTGATCGACTGTAAGACTCTCTACAACTGCATCATCGGACGGCCCACTCTAGCCAAACTCACGGCCGTCCCTTCAACCGTGCACCTCAAGATGAAGTTCTACACAAAAAGGGGACGAGTAGCCACCATCAACGCCGACATCGAAGCAGCCAGAAGGATATTCGACGCATCGATGAAAGGACTACAGCTGATCACCCCTCCTTCTAGCGCCAACAAGAAACCAAGAGCCTAAGACAAGCCAGCTCGGGAAAACCTTCAGCAACCTACCAATGTCAGCTCAGTCGACCTCGACTCCCGCTTTACGAAGGAAGAACTGAAGAACGACGATGAGCCGCAACCGAGGACAGCCCACCCCGTCCGACCAGTTCGAGACGGCGACTTTGAGCTCGTCCCACTGGGCGAAAACCCTGACAAGGCGGTGAAGATTAGCAAAGACATCCCGAATCTGCCGAGGAAACAACTCCTGGCTTGCCTTCGAGCCAACGCCGACCTGTTCGCAAGGAGCGCAGATGAGATGCCCGGACTCGACCCCGAGGTCGCCTGTCACCACCTCTCCATTGATCCAGCCGCAAAGGCAGTAGTTCAACGTAGGCGTAGGCAGTCTCCCGAGAAAGCGGAGGCTGCCGAGAAAGCTGTAAAAGACCTCCTAGAGGCAAATTTTATTTCCGAGGCCAAGTATTCAACTTGGCTCTCAAACGTTGTACTAGTTAAAAAATCTAATGGAAATGGAGAACGTGCGTTGATTATACCGATGTTAATAGGGCTTGTCCCAAAGATGCTTACCCTTTGCCTAACATTGACAGACTGGTCGACAACTCGGCTGGTTATAAATTGTTATCTTTTATGGATGCTTATTCAGGTTACAACCAAATCCCCATGGCGAGATGCGACAAGCAATGCACGGCATTCATGACCGAGTCGGGCAACTATTACTACAATGTAATGCCCTTCGGACTCAAGAACGCCGGAGCCACTTACCAGCGGATGATGAACAAGGTATTCCGAGGGGAGATCGGAAACACCCTCGAAGTATACATGGACGGCATGATCGTCAAATCCCGAGAAGACACTGACCACATCATGCATCTCGAATGAGTATTCGAGCAGGCCAGGTCCTGCAAGATGCGTTTCAACCCATAAAAATGCACCTTTGGCATCCGGGCAGGAAAGTTCCTCGGTTTCTACTTGACCGAAAGAGGAATAGAAGCCAACCAAGACAAATGTCGAGCATTCTCGGAACTCCCGACACCCAACAATAAGAAGTCAATCCAAGTCTTAAATGGGATGCTCATGGCGCTGTCTCGGTTCGTCGCGAAATCCGCCCAACACGCTCTCCCATTCTTTAAACTGCTGCGCAGAGAAGCGACCTTCGAATGGTCCGAGGAGTGCGAACAAGCACTATCCCACCTCAAGAAAGTCCTCTCGGAACCGCCCGTATTATCCCGACCAGGAAACGAGGAAATTTTATACCTCTACCTAGCCGTCTCGAACGAAGCAGTTAGCGAGACCTTAATCTGAGAAGCCGAAGACGGGCAGAAGCCCGTATACTTCACCAGCAAGGCCCTGCAAGGACCCGAAGTGCGATACCAGCAAATCGAAAAAGTCGCGCTGGCACTAATAATTGCCGCTCGAAGGTTGAGGTACTACTTCCTCGCCCATACCATCGTCGTCCGAACCGATCAACCAATCAAACAACTCCTCGGCCGATCGGACATGGCCGGGAGAATGCTAAAATGGTCCCTGGAGCTATCCGAATTCGACATCCAATACGAAAGCTGGAAAGCACTAAAAGCTCAGGCACTGGCCGATTTTGTGGTCGAGATGACCTCGAACACCTTCTCCCCTCCTTCCGCCGAGAATAAGTGGACCATCTACGTAGATGGCGCCTCAAGCAGCTCAGGAAGCGGAGCCGGCGTCATCTTGGAAAACGATGAAGGACTCATCATTGAGGTATCCTTGGTTTTATCCTTCACCACTTCGAACAACCAGGCCAAATACGAGGCTTTCCTCGTCGGCCTACGACTTGCTGAGGACGTAGGCGCTCGGGAAGTAAAGATTTACACTGACTCCCAACTCGTCGCATCCCAAGTCAAGGGCGACTACCAGGCCAAAAACGATGTCCTCGTCGAATACCTCGCACTGATCAAAGAGAAAATGAAAAACTTTGCAAAAGAAGAAGTCGAGCACATACCTCGAGAGCATAATTCCCGGGCCGACGTGCTCTCCAAACTCGCGAGCACGAGAAAGAAAGGCGGGAACAAGACAGTGATCCAAGAAATCCTCTCAAAACCAAGTGTGGATAAGAGTACACCCCTGATGCAAGTGCACGCCATCGGCGACGATCATTGCTGGATGGCCCCGATATATAATTTGCTCACAAAGGACGAACTGCCGACGGACACAAAGGAGGCCTCCATAATCAAAAGACGGGCCTGCTCGTACGTCATCGTCGAGGGCAAACTATACAGACGAGGATTTTCCATTCCTCTTCTCAAATGCGTCGACGCCTCCCATGCGCTCGAGATACTGCAGGAACTTCACGAGGGGATCAACGGCCAGCACCTCGGTGGCCGATCACTGGCAAGAAAGGCTCTTAGAGCCGGATACTATTGGCCGACCATGCAGCAAGATGCCAAAGAATATGTCCAGAAGTGCGATAAGTGTCAACGCCACGCCGATATGCACCTAGCTCCCCTGCACCAGCTTAAATCCCTATCATCGCCCTGGCCATTCTCCACTTGGGGAATGGATCTCCTCGGACCATTCCCGATAGGATCATACAAAAACAAGTACCTGGTGGTCTGATCAGTGGTTTTCACACATATATTTACCATTGTTTTTAAGTGTCTTTAAGTTATATTATTTAGTGTTTTATGTTATTATTCGTCATTTTATGCCTTGGTTTTGTGTTTTAATGTTTTCAGGCTCCTATGGATAAATTGGAATAAATCAGTGCAAAACTCGGAGTTTCGAGGAAGTTCTGAAAGCATAATTCAGGATGCCTGACACGGGTGGCCGTGTTACTCAACACGGGCCGTGTCAGGAAGAGCGCTGGAAAGAAGTTTGGAAAGAATGAAAAACAGTGGTGCAACACGGGTGCCCGTGTGGCTCAACACGGCCCAAACGTCGTCCAAAAGGACAATATATAACTGCAAAGTTTGAAAATTTCATCGGTAATTAAAAGTAGCAAATGCTGCTAGTTTGGTGCCAGGAAAAGAAAATAAGAAGCCTTGATTCGTCTCATGCAGGTGATGATTATTATAAGAAATGCAGTGCCTTAATATGATTGTCTGAATGAAAGAGGAGGAAAATCGGAAAGAGACTTAAGTGCAAATCATAGTTTGAGAGGTATCCGAAACGGGAGCTTGAGGTTTAATGTTGTAACAGAAACTCGTCGCGTCATGTGAATGCCGAACCAACTGTTTCTTGATCAATACAAACAGATATCTCACGTATGAACACCGGTGGGCCTGGAAGGTCATTAACTTTTGTAATTGTCGCTTGAGGTCAAGCAACGGTTTAAGTTTGGGGGAGTTTGATCAGTGGTTTTCACACATATATTTACCATTGTTTTTTAAGTATCTTTAAGTTATATTATTTAGTGTTTTATGTTATTATTCGTCATTTTATGCTTTGGTTGTGTGTTTTAATGTTTTCAGGCTCATATGGATAAATCGGAATAAATCAGTGCAAAACTCGGAGTTTCGAGGAAGTTCAGAAAGCATAATTCAGGAGGCCTGACACGGGTGGCCGTGTTACTCAACACGGGTCGTGTCAGGAAAAGCGCTGGAAAGAAGTTTGGAAAGAATGAAAAACAGTGGTGCAACACGGGTGCCCGTGTTGCTCAACACGGCCCGTGTTGCTAAGCCTGGGACTTAAAGCATGAAAAATAAATAACAGAGGGCCAACACGGGTACCCGTGTTGCACAACACGGCCCGTGTTGGGTGATGACGCTGATTTCAGTGATTTTTGTGATTTTGTTCAGTGGTTGGTCTGCAAGGGTGTTTTTGGGATTTCCAACCAACTTAAGTGAGACTGCACTATTCAGGAGGGTTTTCAAGATGAATTAGGGATCTTTTTGCCACACGAAGAATTGGAGGATTGAGAGGAAAAGCTTATGAAATTGGAGAAGAACAGAGAACTCTCATGAGCGGAAGCCATTGAAGATCAAAGTTCATCATCTCTATTGTAATGTCTTTATTTGATATCTTTGTAATTTCTTTGGATAATATGAGTAGCTAAACCCCCCAATGCTAGGGGGTGTCCCTGATTAACATTTGTGATGATTTTGAATTCCGAATTTCAATAACATATTTCTCTTTCACATTAATTTAATGGTATAAGGTTTTTAATATTTTCCTCGTCGGACCAACTGGATTGATTTATGACTGACAATTAGGATTGACCTCCATTGTTAGGGTTTTTATACCATTATACTATAGTAGATATCACCTAGGACTAGGGATACCCTATAGTAACCAGAACATTCTTGATAATAATAATGCTTGAATTCATCACTAATATCAAAGGACATTGGGATTAGGATTGAATGTTCAAAGGTTTGCCCACTAAGGAATTAGGAGCAAACACCCTTAAGAACTGGTAATTGATAAGTTGAATTTTGTTATGAAACAAGGGTTCAGAATTGTTACATGTTAATGCACACACCTACCCTGGAAGATTAATCATATTTGGCCAAATACGTCTTTTACTTTTATTTTATTTGCAATTATAATTTCCAAACCAAAAACCCCAAGGCTTTTTGTTTAATTGAATTCCTACTAACTCTATAATATCACGTAGTCCTTGAGATCGATATTCGGGAAATTTTCCCTTTATTACTACAGAGGCAAAATAGTACACTTGCTATTTTACCGATCATGGTCGCCATAGACTACTTCACTAAATGGATCGAGGCCGAAGCGCTTGTAACACCGGTATATTTTAATTTTTAATTTTAAATGGAATTTTAATCAATAATTAGAATTATTGGTGATTTGTAGAATTTAATTGGAAAAGGATGGTTATGGTGTTGGGCCATGTGTGATGTTAAGGAATGAGGGGGTGTTATGTTAGTAAAGGTCTTATTCCAATTAAAGTTTATTTTATAAAATAATAAGAATTGGGAATAAGGAAAAGGAACGTGAAAAGCAGAGCAGAGGAGATGAGGGATTGGAAAGCTGGTACGTGAAGAGGAGCAATGGAGGAAGAGACCAATCAAGAATCTTTGGCTAAGGTAAGGGGGGACTCTCCGGTTATCATCTATTATCGTATTCTTGGATAATAATATTGATTAGGGATGTTGTTGAGTCAATTGGATTATATGTCGGGTTTAGGGAGGTTATGAATTGATGAAAATTGCATGGATTATTGATTGATTATGTGTTGTTTTGGTGTGTGATGATGAATAATGATGCAATTGATGATTAACTGCATGTATATGATGTTTAGAGTCAGTTTTGGACTCAAATTGGGTGGATCGCAGGATCTGACGCAGACCTGAAAGTCTGTGAAATCGCCAGTTCGCGCCGCGTCCCTGTGTTGGCGCCGCGAAGGCGTACTTGTTTTCTCGCATCGCGCCGCGTACCTGTGTTGGCGCCGCGAACGTGTTTTGTGTGCTTCAGGTCGCGCCGCGAACTTCGGTTGCGCCGCGTGCTGTAGCGTTAGTTGTTTTCTTGGAAAAGTTAAATGATGTGTAACTTTCGAACCGTAGGTCCGTTTTTAGTGTCGTTTCGAGCACGATGAATCTTACGAGATAGTTTACGTGTTTTAAATGATGGAATGAGGTGTGAATCCAATTATTTTTAAATATGATTTTATGTCTTGGTGAATGATGTATTGTACACATATGTGTTGAGATGTGTTAAATACATGCTACGTTGAAATATTAATCATGTGACGATTTGTTTAATTGGATGATATATTGTTAACATATATGATGAAATGTGACAACATAAGATGTTGTTTTGAGAAACATTATGATGTGATGAATTGTTGAGAATTGTGTGATGTTGATTGATTTGTTTTTGAATGATGTGGATACATGTGTGTCCTTCTTATTGATGACAATGATTGATGTGGACACATGTATGTTCTTTAATGATGATGATGATGATGATTGATTGTATTGATCGATGCTAATGTATATAAACATACTTGATGATAATGATGATGTTGATGATGATGATGATGGTATAAGTATGTTGTATATGTTGCATTCATTCATGTTCATTGATGATACTGTATCCATAAGGGTGTGTTGGATCAGTGAAGGGCATGATTCCCATTGTGTGGAATCTGTGCCGGCAGGGCCGTATCTTGATGATGTTGGATCGGTCATGGTTATTCCCATTTGATGAGGTTAATCGTGTGCCCATGTGGGGTGTGAGCGATTTGAAGGGCAGTATCATAGAGAGAAGTCCTGTGAATATGATTCACGAATTTTGGTACCACATGCATAGTGTCAGTTCATACATATGCATACTTTTATAACATGATTGGAAGTATTCCAGTGTTATAAATATTGATGATGTGTTGGTTGCGTGTTTGTTGAATTAATGTTTAGTATGATTGTCTGTTTGAAAGATGTGTTTTGTTGGCCTTGTGTAAATGATGGATGTTCCTGATAATCTGAATATGATGCAATTGGGTGAATGATATGACTATGATCTGTTGTTATTTAAGATGCAATAACATTTGTTAACTGTGATGAGACTCACCCTTACTGTTGACATTTTCAGATTGAGGATAGCTGCTTTCGACTTGGTGAGGATTAGCTCATAAGTCGATTTAGTTGTTGTGTCGGTGTCATGCTCTGATAGATGTAACACTGGGGACGCGATGTTTTGAGTTTCGATTATAACTCTATTGTTTATTTTATTTGAAGTCTGATACATTAACAATGTAATGTTGACTTGATGATTTGATTCCGCTGTGTAAACATGATTTTTATCTAATGAGTTATAATTTCAGATATTTCAGTGAATGCATGACATATGTCGAACGTGTGTTTTCTTTTATTTTTGAATTGTGACACCCTTTTCATGTTTACTCTGATTTAATTTTGTTAATTGCCGTGGGGTATTAGATGGGTGTTACAGCGCTCGCCAAGATCACAGCCCAAAACGTGCTCCGTTATTATAAACAAAACGTGCTCGTTCGATTTGGGGTGCCGCAGGAGATAATAACCGACAATGGCACCCAGTTCACCGATAGAAAGTTCCAAGAGTTCGTGTCCAAGCTCGGCACCAAGCAGCACTTCACTTCGGTGGAACACCCCCAAACAAACGGACAAGCCGAAGCAGCGAGCCGAGTTCTTCTCAGAGGACTGAAACGAAGACTCGGCGAAGCTAAGTGAGCTTGGGTCGAGGAGCTGCACAGTGTACTCTGGGCGTATAGGACAACACCATATTCGAGCACTGGCGAAACCCCATTAAGATTAATCTATGGCATCGAAGCCGTCATCCTCGTGGAAATCCGAGAACCTTCTCGTCGGACCGAGTCACCTCTCAAAGAAGAACTCAACAACGAAGCTATGAGGGAAGAACTCGATATGGTCGAAGAGATCCGAACAGGGTCTTCCCTCCGCGAAGCCAAGCTAAAGCAACAGATAGCTCTGCGCCATAACACTAAAGTCATCAAACGCGAGTTCGAAGTCGGCGCCCTAGTGCTCCGCAGAAAGATGAAAGACTCGCGCGAGGGCAAACTTGCCCCAAACTGGGAAGGCCCATACCGAGTTTACGATAAAACCGAGAATGACGCCTATTACCTCGAAAACCTCCTCGGTGAAAAACTTGCTCGACCCTGGAATGCTGAAAAACTCAGACGCTATTACAGCTAGAAACAGCTAACTATCCCCGAACACTCACCCCAAAAACGAGAGGGTGATCGGACACGGACGCGCGTCATGGTACAAACGCGAGCGCTCCATGACAATGACAGCCGGAATCCCTCGCCAAGGCAAAAAACCGACTACATGGGGAACCCTACACCTAGATCCACCGTGACAGTACCTGCACGGCAGAACCCCAGCTTGTGATGGGACCGTTCACGCCGCGAGCACTTGGCCCCGACCGCGGTCTCGTACTCGCTCATAGCACACACTTGCTCTGCGCACCCGGGTCGTACCCCACAGACCCGGGAAATCAACCAAGGCCGAGCACAATCCAGTGACAAATATTTCTAAGTATAATGTCAACCGCTCGGATTACCAAGCATAATCCGATCACAAATTTCTTGAAACAATAGACATTCTAAACACAGAAGAAAATCGAAACACAAACAAAACTTGCAAAGACAGGAATATAATTAAAACCCGACCAAATTGACCGGTGGTATCCAAATATTACAAAAAATAGACGGGCACGCAGGCCCCCAAAATATGTCGGGCACAGCCCAAAATCTAGAAAGAAAAAACAATGGCACGCAGGCCGAGAAAACACGGGCACGCAGACCCAAAATATCAAAGATCATTCATCCTCGTCGGGAGTGCCGGGCACCAACTGTCCATTCATGATCTTCGACGAGAGCCCAATGTCGTCTGTCTTCAGCCCTGGGTTCAGAAGCCTCAACTGCTGAACCGCACACTTGAACCCGGCTTCAGCCATATCGGCAAGATCAAGCTTCAGGTTGTCGATTCTCTCAACAAACTCGGCCCTGGACTTCAGCACAGCCACATCCGAAGACTCCTCAGCCGATGGCGCCCAAGATAGCTCGAGATCAGCAAACCTTTTCTTCTCCGCATCCATCTCTCCGTCCTTCTCCTTCAGGAGGTCCTCAATCTTCTTCTTCGTCTTTTCCCGAGCAGCTTTCAACTTGGCCACCTCGTCCTCGGCGACCTTTTTGTCAGACTCCGCTTTCTTCAAAGCATCAGCAGAAACTGTTCCCCCCTTGCGAGCACCTGAGCCATCTCCACGACCCTCATAACAGCAGCACTATCGCTAGCAAGCTGTTTGAGGCGGGCAGGGGCAGTTATCCCTTCAACTCACCGAGCTTCGTCCAGAGAGACAGATAGAGGGTACTTCTCAAAATACTGCCCCTCCTTGAAGCAGGGAGGAAGCAAGAATCCACGGTCGGGTCCCAAATTTGACGGTTCTTCTCGAGCCATCTCAGCCTGGCGCACCCTCTTTGGAGTCCTCTCCCCCTCCACAATCACCTGAGGAGAACCAACCGACCCTGAGTTATCGCCCGAGGCCGCTGTCCGGTTCTTGTTCTTTGCCCGGAGCCTCTTGGCATCTTGGGTCACCTTCAGGAGCTTCTCGTCCTTTGCCGGCATAACATCTGAAAAACAAAACAGATAGTTAGCAGAAAATATTAATTAGGAAACCAATGGAAAATATCCTAAACACCACCTAGCAGCGCTCTAGTCTCCTCGGGTGTCTTGCACGACAGCAACGCCTTCGTATTGATAGCCCGCGTCTCAACCTTCGCTACGCCCTCCTCGTCCAGTATTGGTTCACCGCTCCTTGTCACCCATTGGGCCAGAGAAAAGCTGTCTACATACTTACACAGGATCGCATAAGACGTCGTATCCTGCTCGTCCAAATCCTCGTCCTTGCAAGCATAGTTCTTAAGGGAAACATTGAAATCGGCTCCCCACCAGAAGAACGGGAACACTGTTGCACCCTAAAATTTGCCCACCTAATTTTATTTATAATTGGCTTATGTTTTCTGTTTCATATGCATACCATCCATCCATTAAATCATCTAACACTTTGCATTCATTCATCAATAAATTTGACATCAGGATCAAAAATCTTGAAGAGCTGGAGTTTTATCTGATTTATAGACTCCGCTTCCATTAAATTAACAAATTTGCGTATGTGGGCTTTCTCAAGGAGGTTTTGGTACATCCTCTAAATAATCGAGGCTTGGATCTCTACAAGGCGATTAATTTAAAATCTTTCTGTTTAAATCGTGAGATTTGTATCGTGGTACCATTGAAGAAAGGATGAACGTATCAAAGTCAAGGTGTTTGTATTTATCAAAGTGTTATGCTTCCAAATAAAAGTTGGCTCGAACTTCAAATTCAAGTGGTTCCTCAAGATTCAAATAAAGAAATGTAAAAGGAAAATACATCTTCGTAATTCATTTGGAAAGAAAAACAACTTATGCATTGAATTCCAAATTCCTAGAAGAGGGAGTCCATTCAATACCATTGTATGTTCATTACATAATCCATGTTCAAAGGAAAACTAGGAAAAAAGAAGATCCAATCAGCAAAGTACATTAAATTCTATGGTCTCATTCAGCTGCATCCTAATTTCACACTATTATTTTACAAAAAAAAAGAGGAAAGAAAGATCTCTATGGTTCTATCTTGAGAATTATTCATCCTGTCGTCTTACTCCAGCCACATGTACGCATCGAACCGGTTCAGAAGCTTGCATCCAATCAAGGCCCATCATAGACCCGCACCATACAAAATCAAACCAGAAAATTAAGTCCAAACCACACATACAAAACAATTTCATCATTCTGCACAACCAAAAGGAACAATGCATCAGTTTCAAGCAAAAGGCAGTTTATTCAAGAAGGATTGGCCACTGTTTCGGTTCGTGTCTTGCGGTTCAGACCAGGGATGAAAACAACAACAGTTTCACCAAGTTAACAACCGACTGCATTCATACAAATAGCCTAACCATTCAATAAACATATTCAAGCAGTGGCAGCCACATATAAGAACTTCTCAAAACAGAATTTTGCTAACAGTGAATCAAGTCAAACAAAAAAAAACATAACAAGCTTCAAGTCTAACAGTCCCGCATCAGTCGAAGAACGGACCACAACATGTCATCATAGAATCAAGGCGTCTTAAGGAATAAAAAAAGTTTCAAACAGCATCCCATCAAACTCACAGTAACCAAAGTCAGTCCATATATTCATACCTCAGATTTCTATAACCCACTTTTGGTTCTCATATAGTTAACATTTTAATCTCTAACCAATAGTCTAACATAGCCATAACTGCACCAATCCTAACTTTCAATCTATTTCTTAACAGCCAGCTACAAACATTAACCAGTGCATTAACAGAATCTTCCAACTAACAACCTAAGTTTCAGTTCCAATTAACCAACCTCTAACTGTCTTATAACACCTAACAAATTCCTAACCGACTCCTAACAGAGTTAGTTACACATCCTAACCACCCTTCCAAACTTGTAACTACCTAACAAACCTATCCATTTCTAATTATCAAAAATCAGTTTTATAACTATCCTGACAAGTATCTAACTAATCACTCTATAACAGAAAGTAACAGAATTCAGTTCAGCTATAACTAACCAAATCTCACCCTCCATTTGTCCAACAGAGAAGTTTGATCCAAGGGCTCTGAGCTCTCCACTTTGTAACTGATTCCTAACTAACTTCTTCTCCATCAATCTCTATTTAAACAAACCTCCACCCAATTCGAAGCTTCCCTCTACCATTTCTCACTTTCATTCATCATCATCTTCATCTCTTCACTTCTCTGCTTCACACTTCAAGTTCATTCATCATCACCCTCTCAATTCATCATCATCACACTTCATTCACTCCATCACCATCTTCACTTCATCACCACCTTCACTCTGTTTTACATCCCTTCACCACAATCGATCCCTTCACTTCACAACCCTCAGCCATTTTTCACTTCTCACCCTTCATCATCCACTTCATTCATCTCCATCTCTCCACTCTGCGAACCATCTTCACTTTAATCCTTGCTTCAACTCCTCCACGCTTCAATCTCAGAATCTTGAGCTCCAATCAATTCTTCCATCTCTGAAGTTTCTATCTTCTTCTATCCGAATCACACAACAAAAATCTTCACTTCTTCATTCACGAACTCAACCTGCGAATCATCATCCTCACATCATCTTCATTTGAACAACGAACAAATCGCAAGGCGATTCAAACTAAAAGAAGAAGAAGATTGAAAGAAACTACCTGGATTCTTGAGGTCTTCCACGGATCCCTATTCCCAATTGACATCCGATTCGAAGAGACGCTGAGGTTTCGCCGGAGATTCAAAGCAGGGAGACTTGAGGGCATAGAGAGGACGCTGCTCCACCGTTGTTGGTCAAGACGACGAAAGAAAGGTCTCGCCGGAACTGTCGCACCGCCGTGATCGTAGAAGGGGAAGATTGATTCGCAGAAGAACTCAAAGGTCACACATTTGTTAACCCTAATCCCAATTTTTATTTCTTCCAATTTTTATTTTTATCAATTTCATTAATTTTGTTAAAATCAATTGGATCAAGAACGAATATCAGTGGGCCACCAAAATTATACAGGCCCATAACTCTTTTTTCTCTCTCTGCACTCGAATCTGAATAATGATCAATCAATGCTCTGGGCCGAATTGCTTCATCAACCCCCTTTTGGCCCATCACCATTTTTTTTTTGTATAAAGAAACATGAACAAAAATTCATGTGGGCCTGTGCGAATTGCTAGCTACACCCCTGAGCCCATTGCGCTTTTGGCATAGAAATTCTGTAAGAAAAATAATCTCTTGGGCCTCTCCCTGTTGGGCCCGGCGCCCTTGCTATTCACCACCACTGTATTTCATTTTGCACCCCCCGGTTCTATCATTTTGTTATTTAGATTAATTAGTTTTTTACCCTTTCTTTGAGTAATTAAATTGCTAGTTTTTCTTACTAATCCTTAGATTTTAATACAATTTTTGACATATAAAAATGTTCACTAAAAATAATAGTTTTAGGCTAATTCTTTTAGTTCCTTTTGCTTAATTAGAATTCTTTTTCTTTATAAAAATCATAGAAATTAAATAGTGTCTTTTAATTCATTTTTGCCTTATATTGTGAATCATTTTGTTCTATATTTTGAATCATTTGCTTTCGTGTTTTGATGCTATATTTCAAGTCATTTTAATTCCAATTTTGTACTAATTTTGTATCATTGTTTACATTGTTTTTACTTGCAATTCTACTTGTATGTTCCCATAGATTTAGGACCTATAATCTTCATGACCATTAGGCTTAGTCTTTCCCTTTAAATCCTAACATTTAGGTATAATCATAACATTAAGTTAGTTATTCATTTTAGGCTAGTTTTCTTCTCCTTTTTCTTTTCAACTTTAAAACATTAATAAAGGACGACGCGAATCATGCTAATGCCTTTTTTTAGTGTGAAAGAAATGATTGGGGCGTAGGCCCCGATGTATGTTCTTTCCCACTTAGCGGAAGAGAAATGATTGAGGCGTAGGCCTCGGTGTATTTCTTAACCGTTATTTAGAGAAACGATTGTGGCGTAGGCCTCGATGTGCATTCTCTAAATATTCAAAAATTGTATTTCATTTAGAGAAACGATTGTGGCGTAGGCCTCGATGTGCATTCTCTAAATATTCAAAAACTGTATTTCATTTAGAGAAACGATTGTGGCGTAGGCCTCGATGTGCATTCTCAAAATATTAAAAAAAAAACTCTTTTTTTATGGCATGATTCAAGTCACAAATTAATTTCCCTTAAAAGACACCCAACCAAAAACATTTCAAAATATCTAATAAAGGCTCAGACCTAAACAAAGTAAGGAAGTGATGCGAAGCCTTGTAGTGGGTTTTCGTCCATCATGGAATTACACCTAAAAGACACAAACCAATTTTCTCTCTTCTCTCTCTTGCCTCCGAGGGTTTCTTTCTCTTGCCTTCAGAGCATTCTTTCTCCTAATCGGACACGTTATTTCCACTCCATTCCCAGCTTAAGACTCCAGAGGTCGAGCAGCAGGGTGCGAATGTAACTGTCCACTAAAAAACACAAAAACAAACAAAAACTAAAGAGCCGAACTACGACGCTCTGATTCCTGAAAAGGATACGTAGGCATTAGGTCGCGGGGCCTAAGCGAGCACAATTATTTATAAACCTTTTTTTCCCCGTGTTTCTTTTTCTTTCATTTGCATGCATTCCCTTAGTAATTAAGCTTTAGATTTATACACCCTTTATATAGTAACAAACATAGGTGGATACCATCGAGTACGATGGGCGTGAGGGGTGCTAGTACCTTCCCCTCGCGTAACCGACTCCCGTACCCTATCTCTGGTCGAAAGACCTCGTTCTTACTCACCTTAGGTTTTCTGATATTCCTTTCCCTCTTTGGGATAAATATATTAGTGGCGACTCTGTTGTTCACATTTTCGCGAGCGTGCGACAAACACGCTGCAGAGTTTAGTCCTAACTGCACCCGTTTCGTCCTGCTCGGGATTCCCATCCTCGTCACGGACCGTCACCAATTGGGCCAGCGAAGTATACGCTGCCCGGCTCTGCAGACGGACAACATAGTAACGATCCTTGAAGTCCTTCACCGAGTCGACGTAGATATGGAAGAGTTTACGGTCGGCATTCTTGAAGGAGACCCAACTAAAGCGTCCTCCTGCCGATTGCCTCTAGACGTGAAAAAAATGGCCGAACAGGGCAGTTGTGGCCCCGATCCCCAAATAGTCTCAAACAATTTCAAAGGCACGCATGAAGGCGAAAGCATTCAGATGCAATTGGGACGGGGCCAGACTGAGACCGGCCAGCAAGGCAATTTGAAAATTGGTGAAAGGAAGACGAAACCCGAGCTCCTTGAACACATGCTCATACATAGCAAAACTGTCCCCGGTGAAACGAGAACAGATCCGATCATCTGCGGACGGACATTCAACCTGGAAATTTAAAGGGTCACTAGGCCCCCGATCTTCGACCTCCCTGAAGGCCCCATTTAGGGACTCGATGTATCGAGAAACCACAATCATAGGCTCGTTAGCCACCCAATCAAAGTTAACGTCACACTCATAGTCAAAGAATGGAGTCGGTGGAACTTCTTCCTCGGCATTGGGCTCGGGAGAACCCTCATGTTCTTCCCTCTCGTCTATAGCAGCAAGATGCGAGCTCTCAACCTCGATCACCTCGACATCCGAACTGCTCGCAGTTGTCTCTCGCGAGTTAGCCCATGAGCTAGACTCCAAGCTAGACGCTGAGCTAGACCCTGAATCGGATTCACCTACATGCATAAGGAAAAAATGAATTTGACACTTCATCAAATCCACCCTTCCACCGCAACACAAGTGAAAGGGTAGAGCAGCGGGCAGTGAAGCCCCCGGCTTAACCCCTCTTCAAGGACATTCTCGTCCACCAGCCGAGGACTCACCCCAATAAGACTTGGCAGAAAGCAAGTACAACACACGCCCTAACCCCACGCACCATGACCGGGAAAATTCTTGAAGATGCCGGGCATGACCATGGGTAAGCCGATGAAAAGCATGAGTGCACTGACCAAACCCATGGGTTTGACGAGCCAAATCATGAAGGCATTGGGCGGTAACGAAAAAATTCAACTACATAATTAACCACTCCCGGGCATCGCTTGAATAACCCGAGGAGATGATTATGGCTGTTGAATCTCATGAAGAGAAACTGCCGACTTAGACAACAAAAGTAGTGGGGACCCACTCTGCGAATCCCTTAAAAACAAAGAAAAGCGTTTGAAATCAAGAGATAAACCTCAATCGTACCTGATTGCGACATAATTCCGGAAGACGTGAACTTAGTTCTGGGTAATGTTGTTGAACGATGGAGATCTAGGAAAATTAATCCGGAGCCGAGCACGTAAATGGAGAGCGAAAAACCCCAAATGAGAGGGTTTGACCCCTTTTATAGAAAAAATGCTCGGAATGCGAAACGTCGTGTCGGCTGACACATCCTTCCCTAGGCGCCGCCATCTACCCCTAGACAATCATTACTCCATGCCACGTCAGCGATTGTTGATCACGCGCGGTTTCTCATCCCCCCCACAAACGGCTCCATCCGAGCACAACCAATAGACGAGGACCAACTGAACATGGGGGGCTCCTATTCTGGAACTGAGCCGAGTGTTGGCAAAGTCAAAGCTCCTTGCTCGGAACTCCCACTTGGGGGGCTCCTGTTCTGGACTGGGCCAAGAATCGGCCCAATCTACTTTCGGCCCACTTAACCTTGGGGGTCCAAACCATCCCATGGCTCACAAAGAGCAAACAGTGCTCGTCTAATCCATGTCCGACATAAGTTCCCCCATAAAATATCTTGCGCTCGGCACAACGCTCCCCGCGAGCACCCTCTCTGCCGAGGACCCTACTCCTCGTAGGGCTCCTTCATATCCAACCCCCCGAATAATGTGGAGTCCACGTGGTCCCTAAAAGACCGCGTCTCCCTTAAACTTCGGAGTGGTTGACCAGGACGGAGGGCACTCACGCATCTCCGATATTTCCGCCTAGGAAACCTGGCAATCTCCTAGTTAGGCCTGGAAATCCAGCCCAGTAGCGAGATCATGGCCCAGCGCTGGGGGCTATAAATACCCTCTTTCACTAGAGGGTCAGGTATTCAATCTCTTCTAACCTTTAGCTCGTACTTGCACTCCTTTGCTCGTTTTCTTACTTTGGCATCGGAGTACCTTGCAGGTACACCCCCCTTCACTTCTCAAAGATCCAACTCCGAGCAGACCTTGACGATCCTTCTGATCAGATACGATCAATTATCATTATTAATTATTAGTTTATTATTTACTTCTATTTAATTGCTTGAAGTTAGAGGCATCCACTTGGTATGATATGGAGCTAGAAGGGTATTTTAGGTTTTTAAAGAACACCTTATTTTCTTATACGATAGATATATGATAGATTAAGATTCAACAATTTGAAATAATTTAAATACTAATATTTGGTTTAAATTCAAATATTTTAAAAAAATAATCTATATGCTATTAATTTTTGTAAAATGATGAGATATTTATTAAATTATCACAACTAATTTTGTTTAATATTTATTTTCGATAAAGATAATATATATCATCTTTATTGAGACATAATTGATTTGACGTAAAATTTTATTAACTTTAATTTTGATACAATTGATGAAAGGGTAATATTATTCTGAGCAAACAAATTTTTAATTTATTATTTAAATTTTAATTATATTGTATAAATTAATCATAATTTTTAAAAGTAGTGGATTTATTATTTGAGTTAAAAAATAGTGCACTGTCTGTGTAAAATAGTTTTACACTGTCATCCAATAAAAAATCATAAATGTGTCATTTCATTAAATATTTTTTAAATAAAAAAATGGTTTAATCGAATACATGGATGGTGATTGGTTGACAGTGTATGTAAAAATATTTTACACTCTCAGTGCATCATCCATTTTCTCTTATTATTTTTATTGAATACAAATAAATAATATAATTCTTCATAACAACTTAATTCACTAATTCACTAATTTTTATTAAAATTAAGGATATTTTAATAATTTTAAAATTTTCTTACTACTTAAAAAGGAGTGTAATTTATCATTATTTTAATATTTGAATCATTAGTTCTATTCGTCCTGTTTCATATTAATGAATTTTGAGAATAAAATTTCATTTTTTAAGGAATGATCAAATTAATTCTTAATTTCATTTTATTCACTTAAATTATATGTATTAATAAATCGAACAGTTTCTTTTATTTTCTTTAAATTCTATTATGTTCACTTAAAATAAATAAAGATACTGACACATTTTAAAAATTTATTATAACTTTGTAATATATAAAATTAAAAACTTGTAATTTTAATATTGTAGTTTAATGATTTTGTAATCTATAATAACTTATAATTTTCATATTGTAGTTTAAGTGGATAAAATATTATTCATTTATATAAAATAATAATTTCGAAAATTTTGTTTAAAATTGAGAGGCCATTTTTTATTTATAAAAAATTATGTTTTTTTTTTTAAAGAAATATGAAAAAGAATCATGTTTCTATTTATCACCAAAAGTGGGAGAAATTTTTTTCAATACGAATAATGTGAGTCACAAAGAGATTTTTTAATAATCATTAAATTAATATAAAATCAAAGATTAAAAAAGAGTATAATTATTCTGTAAAAAAAGAGTATGATTAGTGGTGTAATTTAAATGTCACTTATTTATTCATATACACAAGCATTGATTTTGAACATGTGATGCAATAATTATAGCTAGTATAGAGACTCCCAATTTGTCAGATAATTTGCATTGCCCCAGTCCTTAATAAAATGGAGAAAAGATAATTTCATTATTATTTTAATGCTAGTTGATTACAATAAATAAAGAAATTGATAATGGAGTTTGAAAGTTGAATTTTTTTTATTTTTAATAATCATATTTTTAAAAAAAATTCAAAAATAATAAGTTTTTCAAAAATATTACAGAAATGTCACTTTTTTTTATAAAAATTAACACGTTGTCGCCGGGGGTGGCGACAACACTAAGCCCATAACGTAGTCGCCATTGGGCCTGGCGAAGACATTTAAAAAACAGGTGTTGTCGTCACCCCCGGCGACAACACCCCCCTTTATTTTTTTTTCATTTTTTTTATAGGGTTAAATATGTCAGGGGTCCCTATAAATATTACAACTTTCAATTTTAGTCCCTACAACATTTTTCGTCAAACAATGGTCCTCGTAAAATTTTCCGTCTCTATTTTTGGTCCCTCCCGTTAGATTCCACTAACGGAGGCTTACGTGGCGCGCCACGTGTCACGCCACGTCAGTTAAAGTCAACGCTAAAGACATATTGCGGGGGTTTTAAACCCCCTTTAAATAACTTTAAAATACTGCATTACTTTACACTAACCAATAGTGCATTATTTTATTGTAGCATAACCAACCTTCTTAATTCACCTCTTGAACTTCACTACTATATAAATAATCACTTCACTACTATATAATTTTATTTTTTTAGATGCTTATTCTTTAAAAAACTATTAATTTTCTAATATTAAATTATTGTATCGTTTCTAAATTGCATTAATTAACGGGTAAGAGTTTAACTTTTATATAAATTTGATGAACATGCACAAATTAACTATCAATTTCAATACAATGAATTAAAAATAAATTAATCTATCACTAATAACTATTTAATATCATTGCTAACATAAGAAAATACTAAAATCAAATTGAATGAATTAGTTTAAGTCTAACACCAACTACAAGAAAACTACAAAAATTGTAAGAAAAAACAATAGGATCAACATAATTATATAGTCTACATATAGACGATTCAACAATTTTTTACTCAAATATATTTAAATTGTTTAAAGTTAATAAATTTTTATAATTAATTTTATATAAAAATTAAGTATCTTAATAAAGTTAAAGAACTTTTTAGATCCATTTTTTGTTGGAACTTTAGAAATAAAAGAACCAGAGCTAATGTATGATAATATAATGATATAAAAATCATGAGAGGTGTCTTAAAATAGCATGTTGATAAAATTCTCAACTTTTGAGGGGTGCAGCAGCACCCTCCCGCCCCCATGTTCCTCCGCCACTGGTTGGTACTTGATGTTTCACATGACTTTCTGGAGGTAGTGTTGACTGTCGAGTATAAAAATATTGAGTGGAGATAGCATCATGTATGGCAAAAAAGTTTTCTGTAAAAAACTCAACCAAGAGAATGAAAATGAAAATGAATAAATACACAGTGAGTTGGGGCTAATATATTAAGTACTATCATTTAACTAATCATTTTTTCATAGGATCACTTAACTCAATCCTTAAAAGTTTACAGAAGAAAACACATACCTACCACCACCAACATGACAATGTATTGTTGGTGTATTATTTGAGCTCTTGATTCCCTCCTTGCAAAGTATGGATTCCTTCAGTTTTCTGTTTCTACTTGCAACTTTCTTTTTCCACTTTGTCCATTGCTCTCCTACTCCCATCATACAAGCTGCTATTGATAATGACACACATGCTTACTATAATTGTACAAGAAACAGCACTTCTGCAACGTATAACACTTACCGTTCCAACATCAAAACACTCCTAGACTTGCTCTCCTCCAAAGTAGTAACAATGCCAGATAATACAATGCCACAGTTGTTGGTGACAACAATATGGACACTATCTACGGTCTCTTCCTTTGTGTTAGAGACATTGACCCCAAAGTCTGCAAGTCGCGTGTGTAATAAAGATTTCCCTACAAACAGTTTGATTAATTGTTCCTAGAAATTTCTGGTTTTTTAAGTTATTTAACGGGGGTTTAAAACCCCCGCAATCTATCTATTTTTAATCAATATTGACTTTAATATACGTGGCGTTACACGTGGCGTGCCACATAAGCCTCCGTTAGTGAAATTTAACGGGAGGGACTAAAAATAGAGACGGAAAATATTGTGAGGACCATTGTTTGAAGAAAATTTTTGCAGGGACTAAAATTGAAAGTTGCCATATTTATAGGGACTAAAAACTTATTTAACCCTTTTTTATATTATTTTTTTAGCTGTTTTTTTAACTATTTTTTTAGTTTGGAAAAATAATATCAATAAATAAAAAATTACCAAATACATTAGCCATTAATCATAATTAAAAAAGTACATTAAAATTAAAAACAACACAAAATACATTAACGATAATAATAAAATTCCTATTGAGCGCCACGTGGACCATGGTACGATCCGCAATCAGGTTGTCTAATAAGTCGTGTAGAAGGGTCAGGAGTTGGTAGTGCTCCCCTATTCCTGCGACGCCCCCCTCTATTTGGTTCCTCTTGTGTTTGAGTCGACGGCCCCTCAATGCATTCCGGGTCTACAAAATCTGTGAGGCGTCCTTGACCTCTAGAATTCCCGCTATAGGAAAGGCGGGTGCCCGCGGCGCCGTCAAAGCTTTGTCTAGGTGGGTTGAAATTTCTCCTAGTGGGTGCGGCCTCGAAGTTTGGTCTTTGAAAGTTGGTGGTGGATTCGGTTTGGTTAAAATAGATTGGTTGTAGTGGTGTATTGAAGTTCAATGGTTGGTTGGGGTATTGTGATGTTGGTTGGTCGAATGTGTTGTATGGCGGGTATTCTTCTTGTATGCCTATGTTAGAGGTAAGTGGTGGTGATCTGGAAGAGCTCCCCGCATGGAGTTCTTGAAAGTGTGATCTGGAAGAGCTCCCCACATGGAGTTCTTGGAAGTGTAGGTGGTGGGGTTGAGTTTGTGGTTGAGTTTGTGGTTGAGTTTGGAATGGTTGTTGGTGATGGTATTGTTGGGATTTTTGTTGTTGTTGTTGGTAAATAGGTGTTTGTTGGTTTATTGGTTGTTGGTGGTAATTTTGTTGTTGTTGTTGTTGTGGTGGGTAATTTTGTTGTTGGAAATTTGGTGGTGGTTGACGATGTTGGAAATATGGTGGTGGTTGTTCTTGCTGGAAATTTTGTTGTTGTTGGAAAATATGTGGTTGTTGTTGTTGTCCTCCAAAATATGGTTGTTGTGCTCGCGGGTCTGCCAAATAGAAAGGGGCAGACACAAACATTTCGGGATTTGTGACCGATCTGTACCAGTTGACATATTCAACCGTTGGTTTCATTTCTTCCGGCGCCACAGGAAATTGTAGGACAGTGGTTGAACGACGAACCAATATTTTACGCTGCTCTTTAGCAAACGTCTTCCAATTTTCTACGTACCACTGTTGGCTAACCTTTTGCAGATGCCAACGTCCCAAAGACTCGGGCTCAGGGGGGGTCAGGGATACCTTGATGCATGCCGAATTGGAGCTTCACACGGTCACTTTGGTGCATCTCCACAGTGGTGAACCGTATGATGGGTGATTTTGCCGTCCAAACAACCGCCTCTTTAGGGTCGGGTACATGGTCCAGTTCCAAGTAAGGTCTCCAAATAAACTGCAACGAAAAAAATATTAATTTCAAATTATAGAAGATAGTTTATTTTATAAATATAGAAGATGGAAATTTTTAGTGGTATTACATCTTGGGGTCGAAGTCGATCCAATAGTTGGCGGTAAAAAATGATTTTGTTTACAGGCGTATTGGTGTAATCCAACCCAGTTGCATTAAACCTAAACACATTCAAAAATAAAAATCAATATAGTTACAATTAATAATAGAAAAAAATGCACTAATTAAAATAAGATCATTAAGTTACATTGACACATAAGGGAATACATAAATGTGCGCATTTTCAGGGGCTAATACCGGCATTCTCCACCATCCCCATGCTTGTAGCAAGAATGCACATCCATTAAATGTACAACTATCCTTTGTTGCACATTTGCACAAGGGGCTATAGAGGTATGCCAACACCGCCGAACCCCAACTATACGTCTTAATTGCATCAATGTCCTCAAGTAGATACAAGTACATAAAATTAACACTATTCCCCGTGCCTTCGGGAAATAGAAACCTACCAAATAACAACATAATATACATTCTAGTTTTTTGTAGTTTACTTTCTTCGCTAGAAAAATGATTCAACTTAAGGTCATCATAAGCTTGTTGAAGGCCAGCAAGCTTAATACCTTGGCCCCTACCTCTTTGTCACCCCTCACCCTCTATTAAATCTACACCCAACATTTTGACGCATAGAGCATTGGGTTGTTGGACATTTCCAAACACAGCTTTTCCATTTGTGTTGAGACCCAATAACATGTACACGTCCTCTAGAGTGACGGTACATTCACCCGTTGGAAGGTGAAAAGTATGAGTCTCGGGCCTCCAGCGCTCACACAATGCTAATATAAACTTAGTATCAATTGAGGTATGTATTAAATTCATTACCTTCCCAAATCCCGCACGTTCAACGTAAGACACAATCCAAGGGTCGGAAGCATTCATCGGTTTCGCACGGGTCCTAAATCTTGTGAAATCCTATAAAAAAATGATGAACCATAAGTATTTGAATGTTTGAAATTAGTAAATTTAATAAAAAAAATTAAGTGTTTAGACCATAAATAAATTGAATTTACTCAAACTTACATAATCGGTGATGTTTGCAATGGTTCCTCGATGCTCTTACCCATAGTTAGGAGAGACATGTTTGGTGATGATGAAAACTAGTTGCTCTGATGAAAGTTGCTCTGATGAAAGTTGTTTGGTGATGATGAAAATGAACAAGTTTGGGGTCCTATTTATAGCCAAATGAAACACAATTAAAACACATCAATAAGTGTGACAAGACAAGTGCATGCAATGGTTGAACATTTTCCACGAAGCAAGTCGCCATCCCCATTGGCGACAACTATATAAAATCAATGTTGTCGCCACCCCCATTGGCGACAACTATATAAAATCAATGTTGTTGCCACCCCCATTGGCGACTTCCATAAATGCGTAGGTGTCTAAGAGATTCCCTAGCCTGCATGCATGCTAGTGTAGGTGGTGGGCACGAGATTCCATTGTGGCATGCATTAGTCTTGTCATGTTTGATTTTTGCATGTATTATTGCATGTATTCTTGCATGCATGCTTGTGTAAGAGGTGGGCCACGAGATTCCATTGTGGCATGCATTAGTCTTGTCATGTTTGATTCTTGCATGTATTATTGCATGTATTCTTACTTGCATGCTTGTGTAAGAGGAGGGGCACGAGATTCCATTGTGGCATGCATTAGTCTTGTCATGTTCGATTCTTGCATGTATTATTACATGTATTCTTGCATGTATTACAAATATATGAACCACTTCACAAATTTTTACAACACATTTCTCCCAAACATTTCTTCGTTCACAGATAAACTTCACAAACATTTCTCCCAATATATGGGGTCATACGAGGAGTTAAAAGAGGGTGACACGTTTCGTTCGAAGGATGATTGTATGTTAGCTATAAAAACTGGCACTTAGCAAATTGTGTTGATTTTAAAGCTGATCGCTCAAATCCAGAGAGAGTCACTATTTTGTGCAGAAACCCGGAGTGTGGATACATGCTGAAGGCATCATTCAGGAAGAAATTTAATGCGTGGGTGATACATTCGATTTCTCAAGGCCACACTTGCGTCAACACAAATATGGTGCAAGATCATCGAAAACTAAGTCATGACATGATATGTCATACCATCATTCCTCTCGTCGAAACTGACCCATCACTAAAGGTGAAGACGATTATTTCCCATTGCGTTTCTGTGTTCAAATACAGACCTTCTTACAGAAAGACTTGGTTAGCGAAGCAGAAAGCAATTGAAAAAGTCTACGGCAACTGGGAGGAATCATACCAACAACTTCCTCGCTACCTGGCTGCACTGCAATTGTATTCACCTGGGACTGTTACTATATTGGAGACACTGCCGGCACAATCCCAAGACGGAACCCCTCTCGAAGGTAATGGAATCTTCCATAGACTGTTCTGGGAGTTTCGACCATGCATCATCGGTTTTGGTTTTTGCAAGCCGATTATTCAAATTGATGGAACCTGGTTGTATGGGAAATACAAGGGAACATTGCTGATGACGGTCGCGCAAGATAGAAACAGCAACATTTTTCCAATAGCCTTTACTCTGGTAGAAGGAGAAACAGCTGCTGCTTGGAGTTTCTTTCTGAAGAATCTCCGAGCTAGAGTTGCTCAACAATCTAAACTTTGTTTGATTTCAGACAGGCACGCTTCTATTGACAGCGCATACAACAATCCGGCAAATGGTTGGCACAACCCCCCGTCTAAGCATGTCTACTGTATTAGGCACATAGCACAAAATTTTATGAGAGAGATCAAAGATAAATTTTTGAAGAACCACTTGGTGAACGCGGGGTATGCCTTAAACCAACCTGGATTTCAATACTACCGCCGAGAAATAACGTTGACAAATCCAGATGCAGGGAGGTGGATTGACAGCATTAATAGAGCGAGATGGACTAGGTCATACGACGATGGGGCTAGGTGGGGCCACATGAATAAAAATCTTGTGGAATCAATGAACGGGGTTTTAAAAGGCATACGAAACCTACCTGTAACTGCTTTGGTTAGTGCTACGTATTTTCGGATGACAACTTTGTTCGCCACAAGAGGTAAGCGGTGGAATTCAGTGTTACAAACACAACAGGTATACATCGATGTCTGCATGAAATATATACTACAAGAATTTACGAAGGGTAACACTCATCGAGTGACAGAGTTCGACCGTCACGGCCACACCTTCAGTGTAAAAGAAACAATTGACCACAACCAGGGGCTGCCACGACAACAGTATCGCGTCTCAATCCCAGGTCGTTGGTGCGACTGTGGCCAATTTCAAGCATATCACATGCCTTGCTCCCATGTCATTGCAGCATGTTCACATACTCACTTTGATGCATTATCTTTGGTATCAGAAATTTACAAGGTATCAACGTTGCTCAACGTATACGACAATTACTTTCCGGTGGTAGCGAGGGAGGCATATTGGCCTGTGTACGAGGGGGAAACAGTTTGGCATAACGATTTAGTGCGTCGGAATAAAAACGGTCGACCAAACAGCAGGCGTATTAGAACCGAGATGGACGCCGCTGAAAAAATGCAGAGGAAGTGTAGTATATGTCGTGAGGTAGGACATAATAGGAACAAATGTCTCAATCGTGGATCTAGCTCCACAACATAGTTTTTAGTTGCAATGATATTTGTAATTTACTTTTTCAATGAAATGGACTTTTTTTCATTAATTAGATGGGTTACAACAACACAACAAACAACACAACAAACAACACAACAAACACTAGGACTAGAAATAAATTTTTACCTAATAATACAACAACACAACAAACAGTTAAAATCTAGGAAATTATAGCGGTCAAAACAATGTCGTCTGTTCCGTCCATTATTTGTTCAGTATCAAGGTCGGTTTTCACATCAACCCACCAACGAATCGTCTCTCCGGTCTAAAGCGACACCCTTGTTCTAAGCCTCTAAATCCTTTTTATTTCTTCCCCGGGACTGTACTCCCCTTCTAACTGTGCCATCAGAGGCCGCTTCAGGTTGTTGAAGTCGCGGATGTTCCAGAACGTCACCGCCATAGGGGGTTTGACCGGGGAAAAAATTACATGCCCATAACATCTCTTGTATTCCGGCGCCGGCACAGGACGGTTGGGTGATGTTCGTTGCCATGACTGCGGCCTTATGCGAGACATGATCAATAATGTGAAGTGAAAATGGAAAAATTGAAGGAGAAAATAATGAAAATTGATTGCATGATGAGCTGCTATATATATGCAAAAATATTAAGTGTTGTCGCCACCCAAGGAGGCGACCAGGACAGTTGGATGCAGCTAAAAAAAATAATATAAAAAACAGCTAAAAAAATAATATAAAAAAAATGAAAAAAATAAAATAAATGGGGGGTGTTGTCGCCAGGGGGTGGCGACAACACCTGTTTTTTGATTGTGTTCGCCATGCCCAATGGCGCCTACGTTATGGGCTTAGTGTTGTCGCCACCCTCTGGCGACAACGTGTTAATTTTAGACTCTTGCAGAGCTACTATAAAAAGCTTGTATACTTACTTTCATTGTAATGTCCCATCTCATTTATTTTTACTCTTAGACCTCATAAATAATAATAATAACCAAAACAACATTTTCAAGACAGTAAGCAAATAAAGTGAAATTTTCTTCTTCTTTTTGTGTAGTATACATTTTATTGTTGATGGTTTCTAATGACCCGAAACAAACTATCCTCTATACACAACACAATAAGCACAACAAACTAAACATTAACGTAATTATTCATTAAGAACCTTCAAAGGAGCAAGTTCCCTCAAACCCATTAGTGAGCAAACCAACATCTCTTTAGGACCTCTTCCTCCTAAAAGATATAAAACGATGAACTGAGACAGGTGAAAAAGTTAAATAACTTTTAATTCCCTTTTTAATGAAAAATACATACCATTTCTTCTTAGGTCAAAATCATTTTCTCTGTCATTGTTCGAAGAGCCTTTACTTCGGCTTTGGCTTTTTGTCGTTGTTCCTCTATTGCTGCATTATCTTTTATGTTAGACGAGTTATGCGGTATAACTAAAAAATGAAAAGAAATTCATGTTTCTTTCAAAACTACATGAAGTTTGACACGAAGGGCTGTGAGATCCTCATCCCTTTTAACCATATAAATAATAGATTAATCCATAAATATACTAAGTACTTTTTTTTGGACAAAAAACATACCGAGTACTTTAAACCACATAAATAGAAGATTAATCAAGCAAACTTCTTTGACCAGAATCATTTTTTGTCAAGATCTATGGAGTAGTCATGTTCAAAAGAAATAAATCTGAGAAATATTGAATAAAAACCGGATTTATAATTGGGTTGACATGACTTTCTTGTTTGTTTCAAGCTGGCTTTCTACATATACAAAAAATTATTCAAATCAACAACGAAAAATAAGAAATTAAAGCTGAGATAAAAACGAAACCAAAGAGAGATAATGAATGAAGAAATCAATTGTACTTTAAAAGAGAGAGAGATGAAGAATGTGAAGGATTTGTAGGAAGTGTATTTGAAAATTGAAAAAGGATGAGAGAAGAGAGAGATGAAGAGTGCAATTGGCTGAGAAAGGAAATAGAGAAAACATGTGTATGTTTTTCAAAAGGTGTTTTTATTCTGACATGTAAGGTTAAAAATAAGGAAGGATAATATAGAAAAGAAAAATTTTATAGCATCAAGTTGGATTAAGAAAGGAAATTATAAGAAAGTACATAAGGTAAGTCAAATGTGAAGCAATGGGACCATAAAAAATGAGCGTATTTTAGAACATTCATACATAAATAAAGGTTAAAACAAAACCATAATCAAAATTAGTTGGAAAAAGTAAATTTTGAACTTGACATACCACTCAAATGAACACATGGCAGAAGAAAAATTGAGGGCAGAAATAGTGTTTCCAGAGCCACTTATTTTCTTATATAGTAGATTAAAATAAATTTTACATCAAACTACTTTTGGTGTAAAGACATCTAAAGATACATCACTTTATTTCAAACTCATTATCACTGTGGCATTCGGCTAAGGTCACTCTAATACTATCCTTAGAATGGCACTATTGCTCTTTCATACTTAGAGTAATCAGAGAAGAAATAAATCTTCTAATGGTTTCCAAAATATAATAACAATGCAAAATCAATAGAGAGAATACAAAACAAGATCCCTTTTTCTTGACAATTGTAATTATATGTAATAATAATGCTAGTGATGAAATATTGTTCTTATCATTTACCAAACATAATCTATTTCAACTTTCAAGGACAATATGATTTTCTATTTTACATTATCACTTTGCTCAACTAATAACCAGGTTTTATTCGATTTGAGTTATTGTTTCTTGAAATAGTAAAATTACTTGACATCTTACATCATTAGGTGACAAGTGAATCTCTACGACCAATAGCTTCTTTATTAAAGCCCGAGGTTTTCATTATGATGTGATTTAGTGGATGATGTGGGATAGAGGTTTCTTGAAAAAGAATGTGCACTACTTAAGGTAATTTTTAATTATAATATTATAAACTGTGACAACAACGACTTCAAAATTAATAAAGTTTGACTAAGTAGGACTTGTGGAGTTGGAGTATGAACGCACATATTTTACAAGTTTTTCTATTAATGTGTCACAGGTAATTGATGTATCAAGGTATAACTGTGTCAGCCCGTCTGGCTTAATATTCGTAATTAGAGGACATGAGGATCTTAGGCATATCGATGCAAGACATTGTCTTTCTGTGAGTTTGTATTTTAAATTTTAGTGTGTGTGTGTGTATGTGTGTGTGTGTGTGTGTGTATATATATATATATATATATATATATTTGTGTGTGTGTGATAAGCATGATATACATTAATACCTCAAGCATTTTTTGCAAAATTTTTCAGCACTTTTTATTAACTACTTGAAGAATTTAAAGCGGTTGAGCATAATTAGAATGGATGGTGTTATATTTATGACTTAATCCTCCCTATCATAGGAACCGGTTGCAAATCTTTAGTGGAACTTGCACTATTACGAAAAACAAATCTAACATCGAACGTGAAATGCGTTTGACCTCGGCTATGGAAGCAAGATAACGAAGGGCGTCATGAAAAACTACCCCTTATCACCTCAGATATTAAAACGTCGAGGGGTAAAGTTAAATGCACTTGAGTTCGATTCCCAGCATCAACATTTTTATTATTTTCAGAACAGGATGACACACCTAATATTAACACTCGATGTTTTGAAGAACCGATGTAATAAATCAATGTTCTTACCTCGATTTATTGAGAAACCGAGGGGTTAAAACTATTTTTTGTACTATCTTTTGCACCTGTATTACAAAACCATACTGCAGAATACAGAACCATAATTTGCAGAATTCTGAAACAAATACATTGCATATTTTGCCAATTCCTCAATCTAAAACACAAATATTCATTGATTACATCAAATGCAAACCCAAAATGGAACACACTTTACAATTTTACATCAAAACTGAAACAAATGATTAAGAAACAAAAGCAATAAACAATGTACTTAATAGTTTTCCCATATCCCCTCTTCATGATCATGACGAATAACATGCACAACATCTGAATCATTTTTTCATATGATTGACGTACACGTGTTGCTAAACAAGGCGTCTCATAGTTAAAATCTTGATTTCCATCAGTACTATTAGGAATATGTTTTCCTTGAAGAACAATTGACCATATAGTGTTAGATGGATTAGTGACATAAGAAACTTGTTTTGCTTAGTTTGCCATGATGAATGGTTCATTCTTATAAGCTGCCTTTCAAAGATTAACCCTTGTGAATCCTAATTCATAGGTTTCTACACTAGTCTTACTGTCAATCTACCTGCACTTAAATCAAGGCATTTTAAAAGAAACATAGTCAATCTCCAAAATCTCCTAAATGACCCAAAAGTAAGCTCTAGATGCTAGTACAAGATTGTTATCTTTGAAACTAGAAAAGTACATGGATTCAGCCTTGACCATAACACCACTATTTTGCATTGTTCTACGATCTTCCATTGATTGTACATAATGAATATTTACTAATGTCGCATACACTCCAAGTAATTACATTAAACTTAGGCATATGTGTCAACCATTTGCAATCATCCAGTGCACCACTCTATGAAATACTTTCATTAAACCAATCTATGAAAGTTTTGTTAAGCTCTGTCAACAACCATTTTCATTTATCCAGGGAAATTTTTCCTTTATAAGACTTTTGTGATCGGTCAAGTAAGGATCAACTTCACTAAGGTTATTCAATATATACACACGTGCTTGAAGAACTACTTCTCGACTAAATGTCTTAAAATACAAACCTTGAATACCTCTACCATCATAAAATCCATTATGATGAGACTCAGGAACTCCTATAAAGTTGGCATCTGACAAATTGTTTGTACAAAACTCAATAACTTCTTCTGTGATATACCTTTCTACGATCGAAGCTTTTGGACAGTGATGATTCTTTGTATACCCTTTAAAAATCTTTACGTAACGCTTTACCAGATACATCCATCGTAAATAAATTGGACCACAAATTATAATCTCCCTTACTAGATGAACAACTAAGTGAACTATAATGTCAAATATGATGGAGCGAAAAACATCCCTAATTGGCACAAGATAACTGCAGCTTTATGTTCCAATTCATCTAAATTTCCAGGATCTATAACTTTACTACATATAGTATTGAAGAATAAGCACAACCAGGTTATAATTACCCTTACATTTCTTGGTAAGATGCCACAGATAGCCACTGGTAGAAGTTGTTGCATCAGGACATGACAATCATGAGATTTTAAGCCAACTAATTTGTGATCATTCTCCTACACAAGTTTCTTCACATTTGATGAGTACCATTGGGGAAATTTGATACCCTGCAAACAAACGCATATTTTATTTTATTTTTTAGACAGAGTGTGACATGCTCGGGGAAAATCTGTTCTATTTTCTACTTCTTTTGGGGCTAATTCTTATTGTATACCTATCACAACCATATATTTGCAGGAATTCTTAGTATATGTTCTTTTACCTTTAATGTTGAGAAGTGTTCCAATCAAACTATCATATAAATTTTTCTCCACATGCATCACATTAATACAATGTCTTACATCAAGACTAGACTAGTATGGAAGATTAAAGAATACTGACCTCTTTTTCCAAGAATTTTTCTCCATGGGCTTTTTTTCTTTGTTTCTTTCCAAAGACAACATTAATATGTTGTTGTCTTCTATAAATTTCCTTCCCGGTTAAGTGCTTTGGAGCGATACCAAATTCCTACTCACCATTAAAAGCCTTGCACAATCTATGATACAGATGATTAGGTCTTAGAAATTTTGATGCCAAAGATAAACTGTCTTTTTTACTTTTTATAATTGGTGGTGACATGTTTCAACTTCACATATAGAACATGCTTTATGACCCTTAACGTTGTACCCAGACAAATTACCGTATACAGGAAAGTCATTGGTTGGAAATTGATTAGTTTGTGAATACTTGAACTTAATTTGATAATTTAATTATTAGCTTCGATTATCTCATTATCATACCATCTACGGTTGCGCATATCCTAGTTCCAATAACTTGTTGGTTTATACGACTTTCGATCTAAATGCAAAATATTCCCTGGCCAAAATTTAAACTTTTTTAGAATACCTCAAAAATTGTAATTTTGAATTAGGGGATCTATTCATCCCCCCTCTAAATAAGGTCTCGTCGTCTAACAGACTGCTTATTTAAGCATTTTCTGAGTGTCCCTTTCTTACATTACCTTCTATTATTTTTAAATTTGATAATGATGATGATTTTTGATAAATCTATAAGAAAAAAAGTCCTATATTGTTACGCTTTTATGATTTGGTTGAGAAGCATAATGATGAGAATGCAGCTCTGCAAACATGGAACATTGGAAAGCTTTATGATCAGGCTGCCAAGACTGAATCACCTATGTTTGTGTGTTTATTTCGCTATTATGTTGGCACTATAAGTAACAACAATAACATCTTTCTAATGTCAATAATCCTTTTTTAATTGTTTTAATAATATTTTTGTTAATACCTCAGTTCTTACAGGGTGGCCTGATAAGATTCACAGGATGACAGTCCTTGTTGATGGAAATTACCATGTCCAAACATTGCATGGACCAATTGGTGTAACAGGACAAATTATACCTTGGAATTTCCTTCTACTTATGTTTGCTTGGAAAGTTGGACTAGTACTAGCATGTGGTAATACCATTGCACTGAAGACTTTTAAGAAAACACCCCTAACGGATATCATCGTGGCGAAACTACTTCATGAAGTAAGGCCATGACGTATAAGCCAGAAGCTTAAAAAAGAAATACAAAATGCTTTGATGTATGATGCCAATTGTGTAATATGATTTGACGTGTGATGCCAATATTTGTACCAATTGCGTTTCAGTGAATTATGGTTCTATTTTTGTTTGATTTTATTTTCAAGTTCTCTTTTTTCTTTTTCTTTATATGATGGATTTTGAATGAGTGGAGTTTTGTGAAAATAATGAATTAGTGAATGTTTGTGATGGTTGATGTTTTATGTTTCTATTTTGATTATCTCTCTTTGGTTTTTTGTTTCGTTTTTTTCTCACACTTCCAAAAGTTCTCTATTTATTTTCAAAACATGAAAGAAAAATGCCTAAATTGTATGGAATTAACTGTCATGGTTGGTTGGTTGGTGGTTGCAGAGTGCTTCAGAGAAATAAACTGAAATTGGATCATTCTCAAATAAAATGATACAGTAATCTTGAGGTGCATCTAAAATAAAATCCAGAAAGAACAAGTTTCACTTGTATTAGATTGATTTGTCTCTTCTATCAATTTTTGTTGCTTGGAATGGTATCAACTTTCCATGTGATAGAGAGCTAACAAGTCAAAATTGACATAGCTTATTCAAAACTCTTTATACAAATGTGAATTCATGGAGAATTCATGGATTTATCAAAATATAGAAACAATAGATATAATAGACGGAAAACAACAACTATTATGCCTTTTTCCACCAAGTAGAATTGGCTGCATGCATCAAATGATCATAAAATATTGTTGTATATATATATATATATATATATATATATATATATATAAAAGTAGACAAATTAATTTATAATATCTCTTAATGATACTTTAAATGCTGAAATCAATTTTGTTAATACTTTTTTGTTCTACGTCCTAGTTGTGGAATTTGTTCTTGTGCAAAATCAAGCAACTTCCTAAAAATTATTCACATTCTGAATTAATCGAATTAGCGCGATTGACATCCTAGGAGTTAGAGACATAGGAGAAATGGTCAAGAAGAAAATGAAGAAATAAATCAAAGATACAAAGATAAATCATTTCTGCTCAAAATGTTTGAAAACCAGATATAGATTTTTGCCATGCAAATTCATTTTGGACATTCCATCGTGTTTGTGCAGCAGTGTCAGCGAAAACATAAGGGAAAGGTTCATGAAGAAGATGCAATTGTATTTACTCTTGAAGAATATGCAAAAAGAAAGCGCCAAGTAAATCTTCTTATAATGACAAGGCTCTAGATATTAGTCGTTATGAGTATCTTGCTTGCTAGGCAGCTTCATAATCAATTTAACCTTGAACATTCTGAGGTTTATTGTTTAATCTCTTTTAGGGATGTTTTTGAATTGAGATATTTTTGTCTCTTTGTATGTTATTATGGATCTATGAAGTGCATTATTATGAAATTATAATGAATTAACTATGATTAGAATTTGATGTGTGATTTAGATATACCATGGAACGGCCTCAGTTTAGTGATCAATTGGAAGAAATCAAGTTTATTTGTAATGATTTTTGGTATGAGGTATTTAAGAAGCAGACGGACAACTTGAAAACTAACCATAGGGTGAGTTGAAAGATGAATACTGAGCGGTTTGAATTTATAGATGTTGGTATTTGTGTTTGAAGTGAAGTGATTATTAATGTTTGAATGTTTTTATTCTAAAACAAGTTTCATGTAAAACCAGTATACATTTTCAAATGTATCACATAAGAAACCTTGAAATTGACTGTTCTAAAGCCTAAGGTTGATGGTGATGATAAAGCTTGTGACTTGAGTTGTGTTGAGAAAACTAAAGAAATCCGAACATTTTGAGTTTTCATCCATGGGGATGATTGCATATTTATTCTTGTTGAATTGGTTGATTCCATTGCTAGATAAAATGGAAATCAAAAGTCGATTGGTTCTCTTGTATAATTTTTTTTGTTTCTAGGCAGATTTTTATATCCCACATCTATAGAGAGTGGAACTCTTGTGCTGATTTTTTTTTAGCAAATTTAGGCCTTAATTATAGTTCCCTCACCTTTTTTTATTCCTTTTCCTTTGAGTATGAGGAAGGAATTTGTTCGTAATAGGCTAGGTATGCCTAACTTTAAGTTCTCTCTTGATGGTTTTTTTTGTCTATTCCATCATTTTTTTGAAGAAGGCAAAAAGAGTAATATTATTAAGCCAATAAGATAGCTAGCATAAGGGATGCTAGCGCAAGAAACCAATTACATACCATCAGCCGGACTAATACATGCCCAACAGACACCATCCAGAATTATTACACATACATATCAATAAAAAACCAAAGATATCTAACCATTAAATCTATCACAACATCCAACACCTACCCAATACAGATCCAATCCAAAGAGAGACACCCTACACTCTCCTCCAAGAACAACGACATACAAACATAAACTCCCGCAACAACTCCGAATTACACTGCTACAACACCCAACAAAACTCCATTTGCACTCAAGCATTAGACACCAGTAACACAGTCTGATTTCGCCGAAAGAAAAAATAGGCTACCACCTGCGAAACATCACCACCAACCTGAACTCGATGACAGAGATGTGTTGCTTCAATCTGTACTAATACCGAGGCAAGATTTTGGTGTCGTGAACCATTGGCTAATGCCGTCCTCTATCAAATTTGCTTTTAACTTCAACCATTCCCAAGATGTCAACTTGACCTCTTCAATGATTTTTTCCAGATTGATTTCATCAATTCGAAATTTTTTATCGTTCCTTGCCTTCCAAATGCACCACACACATGCGAACCAGATCACAACCAACTTTTTAGAAGACGATCTCTCTTCTCCAAGCAGTGCCTCAAATTGTTCTATATGCTGCCATCCGACATTAGGCAACACTGCATTCACTTCAATCCATTTGCAAATAGAGCTCTAAACACCTGTAAAAATAAGACACTAAAAAAAAAGGTGAGGAATCGATTCTTCATTCCCACACTCTCCAATACACCTATCATTCCCAAGTCCCATAACTCCTCTTTTAACTAGATTATCCCTTGTAGGAATTTCATTATGGATTTTTGTAATGTTTCCTTTTTAATATATAAGGCTTCATTAAAAAAAATTGAACTTTAATAGATAAAATAGTAGATTTTGAAAATTAATGAAGTTTGAAATTATTTTCTTCTTCTTTTTATTAGTGATTGGATAAAATATATATTTGCAATATCCACCTATAACACAAGTGATGACAAGGCTAAACGGAATTCTCCTTCCACTACCGGCACGTTCCGGGCTCCAATCTGCAGCACGTATCTCTGCATGGCTGTTAATCACACTTCCAAGTTTCAAACGTTGAATGGTTGTTACCACTTTCTCACCAAACAACCAAACAAAAACTAAACCAAAACCACTCTCAATTCAACCCTTTTTGTTCCCATTCTACAATGCAAAACACCAACACTGTTTCTTCTATTCGCACCCCAACCTTCAAATTCCACACCGAACTTTCATCGTCGCGGTTCCCTTCATTCTCATTCTCACCATCGCCATGTTCAGCTCCTTCTGGCGATCCATCGATCGCTTCTCCGTTCAACACTTCAAGTAAGTTCACTCGTTAGGGTTTCATTTCAGATCTTGATCCTCTGTTTAATCAAATTTAGTTTCTATAGCACATTTTTTAGGTTTTTCTTGAGCATGCATGCACTTGTTTCTTTTGATTAGTGTTTGTTATGAATTTTTTTGGTGCTAATGGATCTTCGATCTTGATGTTGTTTTTCAGATGTGTAATTACTGAACTGCAGAAAATCAAAGTCGTTAACGAGCATAATAGGGTAACACCAGTGAATTTGTGCAAAATTTGCGTGCATCGTCTTTTTTTAGAAAGAAAAGTATAATGTAATTATGCTTGTTGTTTGCTGCAGGAATATGTAGAGGATTTATTGCAGTGTATTGTGGAGATAGTAACCTATGGTGATAGACAAGATCCTTTAATTTTTGAGTATGAATTTGTTGTTGAAATTTCATTTTTGATATTATTTTGGTGATGATAATTTGTGACTGATGATAGTAAATATTTAGATGTTTCATGGAAAACCAAGTGCTTGCGGATTTTGTTCGAATACTTAAGACTAGTGAAAATTCAAAGATTGAGGCACCGCTGCTTCAGTATCTGAGCATAATGATTCAAAATATGGAGAGCGAACAAGCAATTTGTAAGATAGTTAATATTTTTTGTATCTATGGCTAAGCTCGTATTCTTCTAAGCCTGAACTGTTTATGTACTAGTACTTATTATGATTTGCTGTTTCATATTTGCATGTTGCAGACTATTGCTTCAGCAATGGTTATATTAACAACATTATTTCGCATCCCTACAAATTTGACGGGGGAGACTTAGCTTCATACTATGTGTCTTTTCTAAGGTTGTGATCCTTTTTGCCTTTCATCTGCATTTTTTGGAAGTCATCTCTGCTTATAGATAGGGACATGCAGGCACAGCTATATGTCTTAGCTTTTTCCTCCAAGTCTCCTCTTTTTAGGTTTTTACTTGGTTGCCGAGTAGTATTGTTTTCACCATTCCTGTCTTGTTATCATAATTTAATCTGAACATAAATAATTTTTTCTTGGTTGATTTCTTCATTCAGGGCTATTAGTGGTAAAATAAACGGAGACACACTTTGCCTCCTCGTGAAGGTTCAAGGGGTAAGCTAAAACTCATAAATATAATGGTTTGTTGCTGTGTTTAATCTTTAATGTTCTAGTTGAGAAATATATCAGTTAAAATTACACATGTGCTCCCTGCCTTGTTTAGTAGTATGGGAAACCTTTTACATACCATTTGTGAATATGATGCAAGGTAGAAACCATTCCTTTTAGGTCTCTACCAGCATTAATTATTTTTTGGTGAGAGAGTTAGTTGGTTTGCTAGGTTAGTTGGGTCGACATATTTAGAAGGCGGCATGTTGCTTGAGAGGGACATCTGGCTTGTCAATGTCATTTGAGAAAATATTGAGGCCTTTAGGCTAGAGAGGTGCAAACCCTCGAAGTTCAACATTATTGTTTTAACCGTGGAGATTATCCATGTTCTTTCTAATAACATACCAACTTACCAAGCTTCTATCAACTATTAACTATGGCCTGTGGGAAGTGCACATTGACGGATACAAATAGTGGTTAGGGTAAGCAAAAATGAAGAAGCATATACTTGGATAATTGGATAACTAAAGAAAGAGATTGCAAATTTAGGAGAAAACTGACAGAAGAATGTTGTTGTTCTAAGAAATGGAATGAGAATCTTGGGAGCTAGAAATGAAGGAAAAAGTGAAGGATTGTACGCCAAGAACCAGGATTGCAGTGATAAAAGAGAATGCTGAGGCTAGAATTATGAAACAAAAAAACACTAGGGTTCCATGAATAAGATGAGAGGCTGAGATGGAGATATTTCTTATTGAGAAATTGTTGAGATCTTTGGTCTTCGGCGGTGTAGACCTTTATAGTTATACAATGTTGTTCTATTATGACGGAGATTATCCATCTTCTCTCTAATTAAATACCAGGGCTATCATCAAAATTATTGTCAGTTAACTTGTGATGGAGATGCCTTTTTGTCCAGCAGAGTTTGGCAACAAGTATTTAAAGATTCTTTGTTTCAAAATTCAACTGCAGGATGCTGTAGTCTCCTTTCCTTTGTACACCGAGGCTTTAAGATTTGCTCATCATGAGGAAAAGATGATTCAGACAGCAATACGTTCATTAGTTCTAAATATATACAATGGTATACTGCTGCTATTTTGCTTTCAACTTCCTATAAGCATGCTCCGGTGCAGTATGCGTTTCTAAATTTTACAAGCTTTTGTCTTGGTTTTACAGTTAGTGATGACATGGTGTATCAATTTATATTGACTCCTCCGGTTTCTGAATATTTCTCCGACCTAGTTCATAAATTAAGAGATCTATGCTTCAACTTAGACGTTATTCTTTATGATAAAGGGTATTTTCACTTTAACTCTTGAAGAGATAATTCCTGCTGCTTTACATATGCTTGGATACTTCTAACTTCTGAAGAGCTAACTTCCCCACATTGAAGCAGGGAGATGGAAACTCAAAAAAGAAAAAATGAGCTGATTCTTCAATCTGATAAAATTGTGGATGAACTGTACTACTTCAAAGACATTCTTAGTGTTGGCAAGCCACGTTTGACCAAACTGGTTACTGAAAATCTGCTGAATGGGCTCGTGTTTCCTGCACTATTCTCATTACTAGTTTCAAAAGATAATGATGTAAGCTGATGAGAAAACTTCATGTAAACTTGTCAACCTTGAATTTTAGTTTATGTTAGTTTTATACCATCTCTAGATTGACTTTAATGTTCAAGTATGTTAATCATGATTGGGTTGTTCCCGCTAAATCCTGAATATTTAAACTATAATAAATATTATGATTGACTGTGATTCTGTGAATGCCTTCATTTGATATTCAAAACTTTATGCTCCTTCTATTTTAATTTTCTAAATTTTGTTAGTCTTGTTAACTAGAAGAAAAGACACTCTTGAAGTGAAAAATTATCTTGCATTTCTGGAAGCAATGAAAATATTGAAAGAGCTATTTTCATTATTTTCTGCAGTGTTTTATCTTCTTTCCATCATAATGACTCACTTTAAAAGATTGTTTTCTCATTGCTGACAACTAAAACTAATACATGTTTTAGGAAATGAACATAGAAAATATTTTCAAAAATTAAACGGGTCCTTGCTTTTCCAAAATCCCATAGTTCTGTTTTCTTGTAATTGGAAAGAGAGGAAAAAATCCTTCACAAAATCCCACTTCTTATTTTTAAGCATTTCTTACTTTTGACTTGTATTTAATGTCATTTTAGTTTTATATTTAGGAAGAGAGAACTGTCAAATCATCACACTTCAATAAATTTTTTCCCCTTGTGCTTATGTTTTAGCTGATTCTTATGGTTTTCTAACTAGTTAAATGGACAAAATAGTTATAAAAGGAAATAAATTTAAACAAATCTTGCTGGTGAAACTCTTACATTCCAGTTGCGCTTGTCATAGATGACTTCTATTTAAACTTTTACTACATGATGTGCTCATTGAAACATTTTCTTTGCCCCAGGAGTCAAGTTTATCTGCTGTCTCTTCACTATATATTGTATCCCGCCTTCTTCAAATTGTAGGTGGAAGAAGCATTGTTAACAATGTGGCATGTGTTATCTTGTGTCATTTTTTGAACTTAAACGGGAGAGTTCGGAGTGAAGGGAATGCTACTGACGGCCATGACGGTGTTAAACCTTTTGCGAAGTGCCTGAGTGAAATTGAAAGAACTATATGTTATGCTCCAGAGTTAGATGGAGCTGAGAGCATCACTGGGAACTATTTAGGTGCTCATTGGGAAGATTTCATGTCTGGTTTTAGAACTGATGAGATTTGTTCCAAAAGGTTGGTATTTTTGTTATTCATATTTTGTCATTGTTTCTTACTCCCTCCTTTCTTATTTATAAGCAAATTTTAACTTTTTACATGCATTGGATAATGAATGTATCTAATCTTTATATCATCCAAATACAACATTTATTCAATGAATCTAAAAATTCAAAATTTGCTTATAAATAGGAATGGAGGGAGTATGTGTCAGTATTTTTGTTCTTCATATTTTGTCATTGTTTCTTATGTGTAAATTCCATTATAGACTTTATAGTGTTGAGATTGTTTTGTCCTGCCTTTGCTCTTGATCATCCATTATTTTCCATTTGTTTGCATATATATGCTTGAAAGAAGACCCAGATGGAAGTTTGAGAGATGAGAAAAGAACCTTATTTCATATAGAAAGGACCAGGTTACTGGAAGAATAATGAATATGGATAAATGAAATTCCCAGATTAATAGTAATGCTATAGAAGTAGTAGACATCTGGAGAAAGCATCTAAGGAGGCTGACCATTTATGTATTATGATCCCGTGTATCTAAATGTACATATAATGAAATTGCTATCGTTGTGTTGCAGGAGAGGAATACTTGAATTTGTTTTCTCTGAGGATTGCAGACAATTGTTAGCATCTATATTTCTGTTGCTCATTTTGGCAGAAAGTAAAGGTATCGTTATTTCCGTCCCTTATGTATCCTAACAATTGTCTTTTTGTATGCATTAAATTAATTGTTTGTTGCTTTTTCATGCAAGTTTTGCAGATCTTGATTGTTTCTTATCTCCAATAATAGGGCTATATGGGACTGGGGATGTTATGGTAAGCATCCATTAATTTGAATTGAGCAAGATAATCAGAGAGAAAAACAGAGAGAAAATGTTATGAATGTGCTTGAGATACACTGCTCTCAGCATAAAGCTTTATTTATAATCATTTGTTACAACTTACTAGGGTAATACATAATTATGTGCAATTTACAAGGAATTAAACTAATACAGTTGACCAAGATACATAAAACCTAGTAAACAATGTATTAACTACTTGGAAAATGCAGAATTAATGGAAAATGCAGAATTAATTATTTTAATTTCCAACACTCCCCCTCAAGCTGGTGAATAGGTATTCTCCATTCCCAGCTTGGACACAATTTTTTCAAAATTAGGGCAGCTCAATCCTTTGGTGAAGACATCCGTAAGTTGACCTTGTGAAGGAACATAAGGAGTGCAAATCAAACCGCAATCGAGCTTCTCTTTGATAAAATGTCTATCCACTTCAATGTGTTTTGTTTGGTCATGTTGAACTGGATTGTGAGCTATACTAATTGCTGACTTATTATCACAAAAGAGCTTCATAGGTCCATCCCATTTAATCTTCAAATCCTCTAAAATAATCTTCAACCAAAGTAATTCACAAATACCTTGTGCCATAGCTCGAAACTCAGCTTCAGCACTGGATCGAGCCACAACATTTTGCTTTTTACTTCTCCAAGTTACAAGATTTCCTCCGAGAAATGTACAATACCCTGTAGTGGACCTCCGATCAGTAGCTGAACCCGCGTAATCAGCATCCGTATATGCCTCAAAGGTAGCACTCCCATTCCTTTTAAACAAAATCCCTTTTCCAGGAGTTCCCTTGAGATATTGTAAAATTCTATGAGCTGCAAGTAAATGAACTTCCTTTGGATTGTGCATAAATTGACTAACTACACTTACAGCAAATGCGATATCTGGCCTAGTGTGGGAAAGGTAAATTAATCTTCCAACCAATCTTTGATACATTTCTTTATCCACTACCGCACCTTCTTCCACATTACCCAACTTATGGCTTGGATCGATAGGACTGCCCACGGGTTTGCAAGCAAGCTTACCTGTTTCCTTGAGCAGATCTATGATATACTTTTGTTGAGATATGAAAATACCCCTTTTTGAGTGAGCCACCTCTATTCCTAAAAAATACTTCAGCCTTCCAAGGGTTTTAATTTCAAACTCTTTTGCTAAATGTTGAGTTAAGAGTTGTTGTTCTTTCCAATCATTTCCAGTCACAATGATGTCATCAACATATACCAACAACACTGTTACTCCCCCGGAAGTAGAGTGTTTAATAAACAGTGTATGATCTCCATTACTTTGTTTGTAGCCTAATGTTGTCATAGCCTTAGTAAATCTTCCAAACCAAGCCCGAGGTGACTGTTTCAATCCATATAATGCCTTTTGCAACTTACAAACAGAATTGGCAGCAACCTTTTTTGTATATCCTGGTGGGACCTCCATATAAATTTCTTCCTCAAGCTCTCCATGTAAGAATGCGTTTTTCACATCGAATTGTTGCAATTCCCACCCGTAATTGGCAGCAAGGGATAATATAACTCGAACCGTATTCATCTTTGCCACCGGGGCAAAAGTTTCTGAATAATCAATGCCATAGGTTTGTGTGAAACCTTTAGCAACCAGCCTTGCTTTGAACCTCTCAATTGTCCCATCAGCCCTATATTTTACTGTATACACCCACTTGCATCCAACCGGTTTCTTGCCTTCCGGCAAAGTAACCAACTGCCATGTCTTATTCTTCTCTAATGCCTCCATTTCTATATCCATAGCATATTTCCAATTTTCATCAGATAATGCCTCAAAAATATTTTTGGGAATTTGGATGGTATTTAGGTTTGCAAGAAAGGTTTTATGGGTCTGAGAAAATTTTTGAAATGAAATATAATTTGAGATAGGATAGAGTGGCTTTTTTGTACATTCTCTAACGCCCTTTCTAATGGCAATTGGGAGGTCATGGTTATCTTTAATTTCTGAGCTTCCTATTTCAATATGTGGGGCTGGAATATCATGTAAAATAGAAAAATCAGAATCTGTTACCTGTGTTAAAGGACTTGGATCGGTCTCTTGGACATTTGTTGATTCGGGAATGGCCTTTAATCTTCTTGTATACACTAAATTCTTTCCAAACTTGTCAATTTTTGATCTGTTTTCTGCCAGCATGTCAGTTTCAGCTCTGTTTTCTGCCAGTGCTTCTTTCTCAAATTTGTTTTCATTCACTGCTTCATGAGAATTCACTGCTTCATGAGAATTCATTTCAAGATTAGGAAGAATAAGAGTTTCAACAGAATTACCCTTATCTTCATTAAGAATAAGAGTTTCAACAGAATTACCCTTATCTTCATTAAGAGGCCTTGAAGATAAGGTTGAGTGAAGTAGGCTTCTCCTTCATGAAAGGTAACATCTCTAGACACAAATAATTTTTTTGATGGAGGGTGGTAACACTTATATCCTTTTTGAGTAGTAGAGTATCCAACAAAGACACATTTGAGAGCTCTTGGATCAAGCTTTCCCCTACCTTGACTATGGATATGAACAAACGAGACACACCCAAAGACTCGTGGGACAAGATTATTAGTGGTTGAAATGTTTGGATAAAAGGACGAAAGAATATCCATAGGACTCCTTAATTCCAACACTCTAGAAGGTAGCCGATTAATGAGGTATGTTGCTGTAAGAACAACTTCTCCCCAAAGATACTTTGGAACATTATTTTGGAACAACAATGCCCGAGTTTGGTCAAGAAGATGACCATTTTTTCTTTCAGCAATTCCGTTTTGTTGTGGGGTTTTTACACAAGAGGATTCATGAATTATTCCTTCTTTTTCACAAAAAAGAGTAATGACATGATTGAAGAACTCTTTCCCATTATCAGATCTGATTCTTTTGATATTTGTACCGAATTGATTTTTAATCATTGAGAGAAAAAGTGGAAGAGCGGTACTTACTTCAGATTTATTCTTAAGAAGGAACAACCAAGTTACTCGGGTACAATCATCTATGAAAGTAACGAACCATCTAGCCCCAGACACACTTGGAGTAGCGGATGGCCCCCAAACATCAGTATGGACAAGATGAAAAGGAATTGTGCATCTTTTATTATTCAAAGGAAAAGGTACACGCTTATGTTTTGCAATTTCACATACTTCACAATGAAAAGTCTCATTTTTCACTTTAGAAAACAAAGAAGGAAACATAAATTTGATAGCTCCAAAAGAGGGATGTCCTAATCGACAATGGAAAAGCATTATTTTCTCTTTGCTTGTGAGATGTGACTCTGACATTAGTGAGCAAGACAAGTGATTCTTTGTGGTAACAAGCTGATTTGGTTCTTCAAGATAGTAAAGGCCATTCCCTTCTCTAGCATGTCCAATCGTCCTCCCCGAATCCTTGTCCTGGAATACACAATGGTGGTTGTGAAAAATTACAACACAAGATAAATCTTTAGTAAGTTTTTGTATAGAGACTAGATTTGTGCACAATTTTGGAACATGAAGGACATTTTTTAAGACAATGGAAGGAGTTATTTGGATGTCTCCAATACCAGCCACTGTTACTAGAGTACCATCAGCAGTGGAAATTTTCTTATTACTAGGACTAGGGTGATATGTCGAGAAGTACTTGGATGAAGGTGTCATATGGTCTGTGGCTCCTGAATCTAAGATCCAAAGGGAAGTAGAAAGTATATTTGAGGCATTAAACCCGAATGAAATTGGAAGCATACCTGAATACGCCAGAGTACAAGTACCTTTTGGTTTCTCCAAGCTATTAAGGAAAGCCTTCATTTTTTCAATCTCTTCTTGGTTAAGGCTGTTTAATCCAGAATTATTTGAAGATTCTGCCTTGTTTTCTTCAACTTTTTCAGCAACATAAGCCCTATTATTTTTGCGAGATACACCTCCGGGAACGCCTCCTCTTTGTCCTTCTTCACGACTAGAAGGCTTTCCATGCAACTTCCCACACTTCTCACGAGTATGCCGCGGCTTATTACAGTAAGTACACCATAATTCGCCCTTCTTTTCCACCTTTGCTTGTCCACCACCTTTAGGATTTTCAACTATCATGGCTGAACTTTCAATAGATGGAGTATCTAGCATTAAATTTCTTCTACTCTCCTCACTTCTTACGATTGCAACAACCTCATTTAAGGAAGGAACTTGAGGCTTTCCTAGAATCTGAATTCTTACCTGATCAAATTCAGAATTTAATCCCACAAGAAAGTCATAGACTCTATCCTGTTCAATAAACTCCTTAAGAACTGCTGAGTTTGCTGCACAGTGAGTTTTTATCACTCTATAGTGATCCAATTCCATCCAAAGAGACTTCAATTGGTTGGCATATTCTGTGACCGATTTATTTCCTTGCTTAGCAGCAACTGTTTTCACCTTCACATCATAAACTTGGGCAGCATCTTTGGCCTTCGAATAAGTTTGCTCTATTGCATCCCAAATATCTTTTGCAGTGCTAAGACACATGCAAGTATCACTAATCTCCGGAATCATTGAGTTCCATAGCCATGCCATAATCATCGAGTCTTTCTCATCCCATGCAGTAAAAGTTGGATCTCCCTCTGCAGGACCAGTACCAATTAAGTGACTGATTTTACCTTTTCCTTTTAACACAGTACGGATAAGTTGGGCCCACTTCAAATAATTTTTCCCATTTAGTCTATAAGCAGGCTGGATGTTCTGTAATTCTTGGTTATTCTGGACTTGAGAACTTCCTCCTTGAGCAAATGGATTTACAATCTCCTCCTCCATAGTATTTTAGTGCAATAAAATGTATAAACAGCGGCTGGACAGACAGCTACCGGAAAGAAGAAATAATGTTTAATTGAAAGAACTTGACAGCAAGAGTTGCCCAGTCAAGATTTAAGGGTTTGACAGCATAAAAATGCCCTGTCAGATTTCCTAAAGAATGATCAGCGGAAGCAGAGTCTCCTAGATTAGGAGCTCTGATACCATGAGAGAAAAACAGAGAGAAAATGTTATGAATGTGCTTGAGATACACTGCTCTCAGCATAAAGCTTTATTTATAATCATTTGTTACAACTTATTAGGGTAATACATAATTATGTGCAATTTACAAGGAATTAAACTAATACAGTTTACCAAGATACATAGAACCAAACAATGTATTAACTACTTGGAAAATGCAGAATTAATGGAAAATGCAGAATTAATTATTTTAATTTCTAACATAATCTTTAGAATTTATACTATGCCATGTTAAGGATCATGTATACTAGAAATTGAGTATTTTTTTTAACCATGCTGAAATATCTGTATCCAAGTACAATATTGCCTCCACAAATATTTACTTATGACTTCTGTTCTTCCTCACTCTCATATTTGAGGTTAACATGCTTCTACTCAATTCTTCTTTTAAAGTTAGTTTTTTCCCCATAGTTACATACTCCTATTGTTGGAGAAATTACAAAAAAGAGGAATCTTGGTAAAAGTAGTATGAATTTCATTTCTTATTGTGTATACAGGGAATGATTTCAAATTATATATTGGCTACATCAATCCTGATTAAGGAATTAAAATAGAATGACAATTGTACAAATCATTTTTAATCAAATATGTCTTAATTATGTAATCAAATCTCTACTAATTATATTACACAACACTTCCCTTCAAGTTTGGGAATAGACATCTACCATTGCCAGCTTGCAAGTTACAAATTTACTGAGTTAGTGTTTGATTATTCCCGCTCACAATTCATTTATACCAAATTATATTTAAAATACTTTCCCCTGATTATTGAACTAAAAGCTGTTGGTGTTAGATGGACCATGTTATTAAATGTGATTTCTTTTTCTTTCTTCTGTCTGTTTCAGATGAAAACTAATAGTTCGTCAACTTCTAAGCCTGCAGATGGTAGTATCTTCACTAGATTTATGCCTGAGGTATATATAACAATGTTATTTTAAATCTCTTTGATCAATTTATTCTTGGTTATTATTTTTGTTATGTTGTTTTAATTTTCTCAAATTTTGTTCCATATAGCACACACCATGGTAACGAAATAACCATGTCATATTAAATTTAACAGATTGTAAACGCCCTCCTGAAGGTCATGGCCTTCCAGCAATCCCTCTCTGCAATGATGCTATGGCATGTTGGATGGTGCTTACTAAAGCTACTTAGCTTCAATAGAGAGGGACTTAATAGTGATAATCTCCTCCTATTCACCGTAAGTATTCGACAACTTCAGCTAATTTCCTTAACACACTATTGCAAGTGGATATCTGCTTGCCCAGAGTTCTAATTGTAGTTTTCTAATCAAATTATGGCAAGCAAAATTAATCCTAGTTTCACTGGGTATAATTCATCACTATTACAATTTGTTTGTTAAAGCCTCAAATATTGCGTGGATATTAATTAAGGTAGTATGTCACTTATTATGCAAAAAAAGTAAGATCAATCTCACAATCAGATTATAAAAATGATTAAGCTAAAGTTTGAAAAAAAATTATGATTAAATTGCAAGCTCACAAACTGGCATCTCCTAATGTGCCAGGAGTAGATGCTCTGCTCACACACTTGTCTTCTGATTTGAAGTTGATGAGTTAAGCATATAAATGAGCATATAACTGATTAAGCGGATTTATTGTAGAATATGTATGGCTGATTTTCAAAGAACATAGATGACAGATTGGAGTGAAATCTGGACTTCAATACTAACATATAAGTTATTAAGTTTTCAGTGACCTGAAACTCTTGCTAATTGATAGGCTATGTCTTCAAATTCTGGAAAATTTGTTTCCATAACTGTTGGAGAGAAGTATCAATATAAAATAAAACCATTCATATACTCTCACCTGAAGGCTTAAGCAATTGGAATAGTTGGTTTTGAACATGATATTAGAGCCCTAAGACCCATTGGTCAAAAGTGCAATTTTTTACTCTTACAAGTCAGAAGATTCCCACCTGGGAAAGTGCAATATCAAGCGCAATATCATGTAGTTGATCTCCTTCCAAATATTGCACAATTTGGAGCACAACATGAAAATGAATCTACTTTGGTTGGGGCATGAATTGGCTGACTATGCTTACTGCAAAAGCAATATATGGTCTAGTATGCGTTAGGTATATAAGTTTTCCGACTAACCTTTGATTCATTTCATTATCAACAACAATATTTTCTTATGCGTTCCCCACCTTTATGCTTGGATCAATTGGTGTACTTGCAAGCTTGCATATTGTCTTTCCAGTCTCTTGCAGAAGATCATTAATGTATTTCTGTAAAGGTATGAAGATTCCTTTCTAGAGTGGGAAACTTCAATAAAATAATGTAGGCTATCAAAATCTTTCATATGAAACGAGGCCCATAACTGTTGTTTAAGTCGCTAAATGGATGCATGATCAGAACCAGTGAGAACCATATCATCAACATACATAAGTAGAACAATATCCTCTGTCATGCTATGAATAAATAGAGAGGAGTCATAGTGACTCTGAGTAAAGGAGAATCCAAGTAAAGTGGAACGGAATCTAAGTATTCTAATCAAAATTTATGTCTTTATAATATTGCTTCAATACATGTTTAATCCTTTTGGATGTGTGAGATTTGTCAAAAAAAAAAGTATAATGTGGGTTTGAAGCAAAGAAAAAACAATTTTTAAAAAATATGTCTCAATTGTTTAACACATGCTGTATGAGTGTCTTACTGTCTCAATTGTTTAACACATGCTGTATGAGTGTCATAAGGGTGTTGCATACCAATTTAGAGTGTCAAAGCAAAAAACAAAACACAATTTTTAGGAGACACTTGTTTGACTTTTTCGACCCGTGTCGTATTGGTGTTATACACCGACACGTGTCGGCCACGGCGACACACCTCCTCCTAGAGGTATCCGTGCTTCTTAGGGTATTTTTTTTAAGTCGATTTATAAATATCAACAACCTGTTTACAGGTAAATAAATGCCGTTGTCAGGAGTTGAACCCTGGACCAACAGCTTGCACCCCTTAATGCAACTTGCAATTGCCAGCTGAGCTACCCCACCCACCCCAGGGTATTAATATATATTGAAAAAAGAATCAACAGTCCTTTCAGTTTAGGGATTGAAATTTGAAACAAAAAACTGCATAATCTTTCTAACGAGACTAGGAAACGGATCATCATGGTATAAATGAAAACAATGAAAGTTAATTACAGAAAACATCATGATTTTTCTACTATTTTGTTTTGGGAAGATATATTCTAAAAGCCATAGTTTTGTGGCAGTACATGATTGTTTTAATCTGCATGTGGATTATAGCTTTAGGTGGTTGATTTATAGTTTTTGATATGATATATTGATATACATGCTATAGGAATTAAATATGTGATTTATCCATGCCATTATTTCTTCCAAATATCGAGTTATATTTATGAACCCAAAGTTTCTAAAGTTTTATAGTTTCTAGTTTCCATTGGCAGACTTTATATGATCAGTCTCGTGCCCACTTTCTGAAAGAACTTGATGGAATTTGGTTTGATCATATTCCAGATGCTCTAAGAACTGAATGGGAAAGCTGTGTAAGAGGTATTTATTACTTGGTTCACTTTTAGATTGAATATATATTTGTTAATAGCTTGTTTTTTGATCAGTTATAAGTCGTTATATGCTTAATATGGCTGAACAAATTGCATAGATTTTGTAACAAGAAAAAGGAAGGAAAAATTGTTGAATCATTGACTTTTTTTTTGGATCGAGTCCAGTAGCATCCCTTAATTTAGGTAGCTAAGCCTGTCTGTCTGGATTAGGCTTACTGGTTGTTGTTGTGCAAACAAAAAAGAAATTATCTTTGACACATTGTACATATTTTCCTCTAATACACATTCCTCATTTTGCATACAGCTCTTGAACAGTCTTCTCACTATAAGAGTCCATTATTTATTTTGGAGTTTGCTCTTCACCAACAATCGATCAACGGTATGGTATTGTTATCTTTGCGTGAACTATTAGTCGTTTAATGAATTGGTATTTTCATGTCGATATTAAACAGTATCAGGTATTGATTACAATTTCATTAAGAGTAAGTTGATGTCTATAACAGGAGAGACATCTTCATATTTTGCGTGGCAAAGGATGGATGATGCGATGAAGGTGTTGTTATTTATTCTGTCCAATTGACTTTCATATTATTAGTTTTACAATTTAATGATCTCTTGTTACTTTCTATTATACACCCAGATGGGTGTTTGTTTTCAATGAGGATACAAAACTTAAAATGACTTAATACTTTTCAACTTAGTATTATTAGGATTTGAATTCTCTGCTGTCAAACTGATTGCAGAGTTAATTTGAGCCATTGAAAAAACTAAATGGTTTTTTAATGATGTGTTTTGAACCATTGAATTTTACTACTGGTTCAGATTTGCCTGTGTTGAAGTTGATAGTTGCATTGTTGGAGTTGTTTGTTTGAAGTCCCACATTGTTTAGGTTCCCGGGTTGTTGAATGTATAAATATGTGAGGGCAACCTCACCCTTTGAGCTGACTTTTGGGGTTGAGATCCAAGCATATTTAACATGGTATCAGAGTCTATCGGGACCATGGGCCGGCCACCGTTTATATCCACGCACCAAACTCAAAAGAGTGCTGGGCGTGAAGGGGTATAATGGGAAAAAGTCTCACATTGGTTGGAGATAGAGCATTGAGTCGGGTTAAGGACTGCAATATGGGCATTTGACCCAGGTCCACGCTAGGCGTGAGGCTAGGTTGAAGTTGATAGCGGTGTTGTTGGAGTTGTTTGTTTGAAGTGTATAAATATGTGAGGGGAACCTCACCCTTTGAGCTAGCTTTTGGGGTTGAGATCTAAGCATATTTAACAGCTTGAATGCCGGAATGTGTGTAAATTTTAATGTGGGAATCCAGGTCCGTATTATTAGTCATATTGACTAGGTACATTCGTGATCTATTGTCCTAGTTGATTACTGACATGAGATTTCAAGTGACATATGGATCACATGTAGTTGGACATAGGATTCAAGCAATAAAATATGATCAGATAAAATGGACAAATGCTTGCTGTGTAATTTATAATCAGAAAGTACCATGAGTTCACCCTGATCTGTGCATGTATTTTCCCGAATTTAATAGCTGGTGTTAATTTCGTCATTCATTTTAGGTGTCTCATCTCTACAGTTATTGAAGAAAACCTCTGATGCTAGTTATTTATTCAGGCATTTATTCTCCACTTCCAGCTGAACACATTCATTTTCAAAAGTGTGTTGGCTGAGAAGCCATTGTTGAACACTATTGCCACTTGTACCAATGATTCTGAGGCAAACCAAACTTCAGATGTTTCATCTACTAGCTTTGGGTCCAATGTTTCTTTGGGTGGGCATCATAAATTTAAACTTGGTTGTACCTTTGGCATCAATTATTATTTTTGTTTAATTTCTAATTCTCTGTAACTTCTGCAGTATCTGGAATTCCATGCCAGATTGCATTTTCAAATTCTGAAATTAGGGATGTATATGTAATACCAGTAGCATCTGGAATTGTTGGAAAGTTGCTTCTAGCAGAGAAACACCCATTCCGTAGTCGACATGGTGTTGTCATTGCAATTGCTCCACTGGCAGGGTTATGTGTAAGTCAATATTGTCTTAACTTTTTGCTGGCCGGAGCCTAGGTTCTGAATTTCTTTCTGTTTGATACAGCCTAAAATTGATGAAAACCACCCGTCGTGGTTGCTTCTTCGAATAAGAAATTTTGACCCACAGTTTTATACAATTAAAGCCAGAGACAACAACCTAAGCATGGCTGATCATTTGGCTGATGGGAGATGGACCCTAGGCTTCCCAAATGAAAAAGCATGCAAGGAAGCTCAATTTGCAATTCTAAACGAAGTTACCAAGCAGAGATCAGCCGTGGAGTACATGCTTGCTCCATTACTTCAGAATGATCTTGCATTATAGCTGTAGACAAAGGTAGTTTAAGTTGTGGTAATGAGTTACCGTAAAGTTTACAATTTTCCTCCCTTAGAATTATTGTCTCTCACTTTTACGGTTCTTCATCGTTGGATTTTTTGTAATCATGATACGGTTTAAGCTGCATGTAATATAACTGATATTAAAATGTACAGTATTTCTCAGACATATATGTACTAATAGTGTATGTCTCTAGCAGGATGATTAACTGATTTCATGTACAAAGTTTCTGTAATTCCTGAACTTTGCTTATTATCTTAATTCCCTTAAAAAAATTGCTGCTATCATTTTCACTGTTTAGTATTATATTTTAATGTTAGAATAGGTTTTGATTCAGTCCTGTGTTGTGATCTCCAGTATTATTGATATTTTACACAGCCACTTCCTCTTAAATGTACACACACACTTCTGTTGCTTTAATTTTCTCTTGTTTGTTGCTTGATTATTGGCCGGACTATCCGATATATTTGGGGTTTCCACTTTTGTTTGTTGCTTCATTATCAACACGTTTTGTACTAATGGATTATACTTGTACTATCTGATTATGATGTTCATTGTATCCTCTTGGGATCCAACCAGGCACCACCTATTAGGATACCATATGCTAGATCTCACCCTGTATGGAACCACCATCAACTGAATTAAAGTCCTACACAAGATAAGCACCAAGACCACTCCTAATCAAGAACAAGGTCAAAGACTCTTTAATCACTATTGATTCATACAAAGGATAGAGTTCTCAAGTTAAGAAGAGAAACCACGAGTTGTCCATGAATATTTCCAAGTTAGAAAAATGCTATTTTCTTCCACATGCTTAGTGCCTATTTGAGGAACTAGGAAAAACGATATCAATCTTTGGATTTTCAAATATACCAAACAACTACATATCAGATCATGGGAAGCTCATTCCTAACTCTAGACCTACAACCCAGAGAGTTAAATAAGACCTACCATCCTAAGAGATAAATGACTTAAAAAGAGACTTAATGTCTCTAGGAAGAACCAATAACTACTTGATAATCTTGTACCATACAACTGAAGCCACCTCCAGGTAAGAACCAACGAGAAGTCGACTACACCCAACACATGACACAATAAATCTTAGCTAATCTTAACTGGATATATTAAAATGCTACATTTAAATAAGTTCTTATTTTGTAGAAGTCGTCGAAAAAAATTATCACTTTACATTATTACAAACTATAGGGATCCTCTATAGAAAAGTTATATATACGATTATACATACTACAACATTTATAAGTAATTTAACCAAGTCTAAGAGCAGTTACATCAACACCAACTAAATTTTTTTAATAAAAATAGTACATTTTGAATATGAGATTTCTTTGTACATCCCTTAACTTTTTTAGAGGTATTTGGGGAAATTCCAAATTTACCTTTTGAATTTAGAGATACATCTTCGAACGCACCAATTATAATTTTTTAAGGGTGTTTTTGGAGATGCATATTCGAAAAACCTTTTTTGTTAAGATCAAAGTTGTTTCGGAGATGCATTTCCGAATAAACCCACGTTTTTTAGTTTTTTTGACTTTTTTGAAGATACATCTATGAAATAAGAATTATAAATTAAATCCACGACAGAAACTCCTCATTCTGTTTTATTCTCTAAATATAATTTGTAAAATGTGGTTGTTTGGTGTAAAAATTACATGTTTTGGTGATTTAGATTGAAGCTTAAAAAATGACAATCGCAGGTGTTTTCAAAAGTGCATATTCGAAAATACCTATAAGGAGTTTCGGATATGAACGTCCGAAATTATGCATGAGTTTTTTTTTTCCCAAATCGAGTATCAATTATTTTTTCTAGAAAAAATGGCGGAGATCCCGAACATAATGAGACTTGGCAGGCCAAGCCAAGCTACTTCCGCTCGGCGTAAGAGAGCTGAACAATCTACAAGGGTTCGAGGTCGCGGTTGGATACTGCAGGAGGAAGTAGAGGGAACATCCACTTTTGCTTTGAGGAGTCGTCTGTCACGTGCGTCCTCATCTAGGGATAATGAGGAGGAACCCGAGGATGTTCATGTTCTGGAACCCGAGGATGTTCATGTTCTGGATTCTGGGGAGGTTCAACCGACGTATCCAGGAGGACCCCCCCTAACACATCACTCTTGATCTATTACTCTGTGTCATACCCTAATTTTGACCCCCCCTGAGATGTCATACCTCCAAAACTTTTCATCAGATTAAAACAAATGCTCAGAGCAGTCACTTATTCATCTGACACTTAATCGGGGGTGTTCAAGGACAAAAGAGCTCAGGCAAAGGATCAATCAACAGAAGGATTAGTCTCTAATACAATCATAGGACTCAAAAGTTTTATTTTTATTCACCTATGATTGAATAGACACTAGTCATCAGGGCTCAAGTTTACTCAGATCACCAATTTAGGGTTTTAAGCCTATCAGGGACCATAATTAGGGACCACATTTGGGAAACCCTGGAGAACTCTAGGACATCACTCAAAGGCTTCAATCATCTTCAAATGATCCATGTGACAATATCCATAAGGCATTACACTTCAATTCAAGGTCTACAGTCATCAATTTCATCTGGTCGATAATTAGGGTTTTTGACCTAATTCACCAAGATAGTTGACTTTTAATCAGGACATGGATCCAAAACTCAAAACATGGCTCAAGAACTTCTATCACCTCAATATAATCCATTCACATCACTCATTTAAGGAGGAGAACTTGATTCATCACAAAAATCCAAGATTTCATTTCATCTGGAAAAAGTCAACTATACAAGATTACCTTTGACTTTTGGGATTTTTAGTCAAACCATGACTTTTTAAGATCAATATCATCAATATATGATTATTAAAGTTATTTGGCAAGAGAAATTCAAGAAAATTCATCATGGATCAAAAAGTCAGGAATTAGGGTTTTTGAGGGCATTATGGGAACTCAAAATTTCACCTACACAACTCAAAAAACTTCCAACATGAAAGTTGTAGATCTTGCAAAATAAAACATCTTACAATGCAACTTTTTTCAAGAAATCAATCATTGAAGAGATTTGAGATTTGGAAGTTATAGGCCTTAAAAACTTAGAAATTTTTCTAAGTGTTTTTGACCTAGTTTTCTTTCAACTTTGGGCTCATTTTTCACAATTTTCCCAAATGATTATGAAGAAACCCCAAACTAATGAATTGAAGTAGATGTTTAGGTATTTCCAAATTGTGTTCAACCTCCTCCATATTCATTTTGAGCTAGGAGTTATGCTTGTTCAAAGTTGGCCTCATGGAGTAAAATTATAGGTCATGTACAATTTGAAACTTTGCAATTTTGTGCAAATGGCTTCACTAAATGATGTTACACGACCCATAATACATCTGCAAGCATACCATACATCCATTTTCATCATTGCATAAGGATTGAGGAATATTCCCAAAAACAAAGGCATGTGATTATGTAATGATTACATTTGGGAATTTATGGCAAATGGATGAATCACCAAATGGAATCTTTTCCCAACCAATTGGAACTCTCCTCTGCATCAGATTTGTCCCCTAAGATCAGAAGAGATCAATGGATAGGGAGCTAGCTCGAAAATGCAATGATCACATTTGCAAGATTCCTTGAATTTCTTCATGGCCAAGAAACCAAAATGACTTCACTAAGCAAGCTCACTCCTCTGCAATTGCACTGAACTCTTTGCCTATAAATACAAGTGCTCTCCTTCATATTAATCACACCAAAGCAACTCCAATTCTTGCTTTCTCCCTTTCTCCCTCATGCTTATGGTTTTCAAAAGTTCTTTGGCAAGAAGAATCGAGTTCTTCAAACCAGAGCTCTTCTTTTGAAAGTAAGCATTCTAACATCTCAAGGAGGTTCATTAGAGGTGATCCAAGCACCTGGATCACTTCTGTAAGTGGAGAAACACCATAGCCACTCTCACTTTGGAGCTTAAGCAGTTGGAGGTCTATAGAAGAATTCAGAAGGTGTCAAACAAATCTAAGCACATCAACATGTTCCTAGAGGTGTAGTGAAGCTATTCAGATGCCTGCAGCTCATCTGTAACTGCAGATTCACCAACCTCCATGTTCACTTGAAGCTCAATTTGAAGGAATCGGGTTGGACGATTCTGAGGTGTTCAAGTCATAATAAGTATTCAGTTAGCACCACTGAGTCCCCAGGAAGCTTTTAGGATCACTCACACAAGCCCAGGTGTTCCTCATCACCCTCGCGACCTTCATTTTCAGAGGTAAGATTCTCAACTCCATCTCTTTAATTCGTGTACTCTTTTTGATATATCTCGATACCAGTTTGTTCAGCATCATCAGAGGATTAAAAATCCTCTATCATCATTCATTTATTCATCTTGTTCATCATTTAATTTTAAAATTAGGGTTTATGTGTTCTTCGTGTTCATACTGAAATTAGTTAGTTACACTTAGAATAAATGAATTCTGAACCCATGATCATGTTCCTCGTCCAAAAACGAGCAAAATTGATGTTTACATCATACCATTTGGTTGAGAAACCAGATAGTTAGAAATTCAAATTCTCACGAGCTCAAGGAAGAAGATGACTATGGTGGCGCGCAAATTTGAATCTCCTGGGTGTTTTTAAAATAAAAAAATTCGTGGTGGTGATATTACAAACTGAGCGCGTAGCTCAGTTGGTTAGGTTTTGAGAAGTAGTTGTCAAGGGCGTGGGTTCAAGCCTTGCTAGGACCAAAATCATTTTTTTTTACCACTTTTCTTTTCTAATTTCTTCATAACTTAAACTATTTAATTCACTTATCAAATTAATTCATTTTAACTTCATTTTTCACACACTTGTTAATAAATATATCTATTTTATGAACAATCAAAAAAATCACAAAAATATTATTTATTTCATATATTTTTATTAGGTTTAAAATGGTGTATTTTAAGTGTTTTCTTAATACTTCAAATATATGTTTTCATTTGTTTTCTTACCTAATTATTGTATGAATAATTTTGTGATAAAAACCTAAGTCATTTAGGTCTTAATTAGGTATAGATTTCATCTTTACTTTAATTAAGTTGACTTTTTGTCAATTTTCAAAACTATTTTCAATCTCCGATCAAACAGACGATCCAGGTTTTCAAACAACAAAACCTTGTATCTCCTCAACTGTTTCTCACAAACTGTAAATAAATCATTTGGGCATCTAATAGAGTGTAAGACCCAACACATTTTTCTTTTTATAGTTTGTTTTCAAAAACTTTATTTACAAAATCTTCTTTCTGTTTTTAAAACATTCTTCTGGTATTTGAAGGGCATTATTCCCGGTGAAACTCTTCAGATACCTATGTGACCTATGTCCATCTTCACTTCTTCTGTTTTCAAAAAACCTTAACTGTTTATAATAAATATTCAACTGTTATCAATAAAATTGCTGGTGAGGCTTTGTTCATACATCTTCAAAGGCCTCCACTCCATCCAGGTTAGGCTTTATAGCTTTCAATTTACAGTCTTTATTTAAATTACTGTCAAATATAAACTGTTTATATATTGTTTAGAACTACGTCTGAGTGTAAACCTTAGGACAGTTAAACTATATATATATATTATAGGAATATGGCCTAGGATTGAGAATGTCTTCCCGGTGAAGGCTCTTTCCTAATTAGAGATCTGTAGTTCAAACCCTCAAGATGAATTATTCCCGGTGAAACATCTTGAAAAAAAAAAGCCTTAGAACCAAAACTAGGATACATCCACCCAAGAGGAATTATTCCCGGTGAAACCTCTTACCCATTTGCTTAAAGCCAAAATAAGTTCAAAACCACATAGCTTTCTCTTGTGCTATAACAAGGACCCTCGATGACCCTCGATTAGCCTCCTCTTGGGCTTTGTACAAGGACCCACAGGCTTCTTAAAAGCATTCCTAGCTTCCTCGTGAGCTTGTATACAAGGACCAATGAGGTTTCTTATAAACATAGGGACAGGTCTTTAGTTACCTTTTAGCCTATCCTGGTGAGTTTCTTACATTCTTTAAACCAGACTTTAAACAAGCTAAGATTTGTCTCAATCTCATATTGAGTACACCTTTTGGAATGAGAGACATGGACAGTCTCTGTCACCCTTATCTTCATTAATCTTCCTTAGCAGAATCTGGGATCCATATTTGTTTATCCTTGGTCAAAGTCAGCCTCAACCTTGGGCCTCATACAAGGCATGAAATAATGACTTCCCCAGTTAAGAGTCAGCCACAATTCTGGGCTTTGTGCAGAACACCAAATAAAATCCATCAAATAAATGCTCTCCAGCTAGAGTCAGCCTCAATTCCGGGCTTTATACAGAACACAAAAACTCTTTAGTTTAAGTCCATCCCCAGTAGAGTTATCTCTCAGGGTCAATAAATCAATCAAAATCCTCAAGCTTGGGCCTCATACAAGCCAGCTAAAAATCAAATCTTTCAAACAATAGATAGACATAGCTCATCTTCATAGGTAGGTATTTCGCCTATCTCACCACAAACAAACAATCATTTCAAACAAACAATCATTTCAAACATTCTCCCATTTAGGACTCGTGAAAGGCATTGCTCTGGCTACATCCCAGACTTGTACAACTTTCCCTAATTTGGTTGAGAATCTTTCATTCAAGAGGCATGTGGCTGTCATACTTGATCAACCAAGTAGGCTCCCTCTCTTAATGAAACAATTTTAGCTTTTTTGTCACTTTAAAAATGTTTGTGGTGGAATAGTAGAAATACCTCTCTGTAAAGATGATTTCATGTCTCTTTACTGTAAACAGAGATTTAATTCAAGCTTCAACCTTGAGCTTCAAGCAAGGCACCAAAAATCATTAATTTCCCTAATTAGTTCTCCGAACTACAAAAAGCTCTAACTTCCATTAGGGATATGTAGGCATGAGGTTCACAAGGAATCTCAGCGAGCTAACAAAATACCAAAAATAGTCAGTCTGTCTGTCTTTCTTTTCATTCAATTCAATTCCTTCTCCTAACACAAAGGAGAAACTTTCCCAATAATAAGCAACAAACATAAATACATAGACACATAGAAGGTTCCCGTAGAGTACTACGGATATGTAGGGTGCTTAAACTCTTCCCTATGTATAACCGACCTCCCGGACTCCAGAATTTCTAGTTTAGGTGAATCCCCACACTTAGCAAACTCCTAGGGTTTATTTGAGATCTTTTTCCCCTTTCCTACTCGTAGGATAATTAAAAAGTTCGTGTGATATCGTAGGAAGAACTGAAACAAAATTCATCCCGCCCCGGGCGCATTCTCCTTCCAAATTTCGCGTGAAGGGTCTAGCGTGCCGTCCTCCCAAGTGAAACGGGGAGGTAAAAAAAACGACACCACACTCTAATTATGTCGCTCGACATGTTTCCACTAGACATGTATATTTTTTATTACACTTTTTCATTTAAATGATTTACGCACAAATATGTTAAAATTGATATTAATATTTATCTTTACAGAAACGGCTGCCACTAAAGTCCATGAACCACGCGCGAAAAATATTTGATCTGTATCATCCTGATGCGGATTGGTTTAGGGAGGCCATTTTGTTGCTCCGGACTAGCTGGACTCTGTTGTTCCGGTTACAACACTATTAACCACGGCATGCACGAAGCATTTGTTGAGAGATAGCACAAGGAGATGTCATCTTTCCACTTTTCTGTTGGGGAGATGACGATCACACTTGATGACGTCGTCTGCTTGCTACACCTTCCTATCAGTGGTAGATTACATAACCACTTATGGATCACTCGTGATGTTGCCACTGAATGAATGGTTGACTATTTGGGAGCTAAACCAAAAAATGCATCTGAGAAGTGTTCCTCGACTACCCGTGCTCATGTCAAGTTCTCATTCCTAAAGGACCTTTATCACAATCACCTTGTTGCGGAAACTGATTACGAGATTGAGGGCGATGACTTCTTTGCTCAGTATCACCGTTAGTGTGCTTTAAGGTGTTACTTCATGTTCTTGGTTGGCACGTCCCTTTTTGTGGACAAAAGTGAAAAGTACGTGGATGTAACATACCTCTGGTACTTCATGGATTTGAATACAATGAGGGAGTGGAACTGGGGGCCCGGATGTTTGGTATACCTATACCAAAAGTTGAATGAAGCTTCTAACTAGAGGACCAGACAATTGACATGCTCTGTTACATTGGTGACGGTACCTTTCATTCCAACTATTAAATTTAATTTACTATTAATAATTTGTTCTTACATGACTCTTATTCGTTTTTCAAGGATGAACCATTCCTCACTTCCACCGCATTCATGATTTTAATCTTGATCAACAGTATAGGGAGGAGATGCCGAGGGCTGCCATGTATACCCCATACAAAGGGAATCATGTTGTGCTGCTGTTCCGGGTTTATCTTGACCGGACTGTTCATGATGACATCTTATAGATGCCATTCTAGGATCGCATGGAGATTATCCCATTCGATTCCATCTTATACTTCAGGTGTCTAGCATGTGGGACCGACACTATGATCAGGTATCTGTCAGAGCGATGCATGCGGAAGTTTGACAATGTGCAGACCATACCTAGATCTCCATTTCAAGCTGCTACCAACCCCATTGCCCACCGGGATCTCAATGAGATCTTTGAGGATCGGGAGCATCATATGGTGCCAGAGGAGTATCGGATGATGCAGGCATCCAACAGTTGACATTGTATAGAGGGATACATGACATGGTTATACACAATGTCACACCCTATCATGACACCAGATGATCTTGGACGTCCACCTAGGCCAGCTCATGAGGAGATCTTGGAGAACCAGCAGGCCTAGGATGACCAAGCCACTGATCTCTTGCCGGTTTGTCAGCGGATACAATTGATAAGGCATGAGGCTTTAAACTTAAGGATCATTGAGAGGGGCGATCCTGAGGCGGTGACCATCATAGAGAGGATGGTCAGGGAGGCAGCGAGTGCGGTGGGATACAGAAGGCAAAGAAGGGGTCAGAGGTGAGGATTAGACATATGTAGTAGGTTATGCTTTTTTTCCAGAATAATTTATATATATTTTTTATTATCTTAGAACAATATATTGTTTCTATTATCGTTTTTTATTTCTTATCATTTTTCATTTGCGTTTTTATTATCATTTTAATCTAATTATGAATCAAAACTTTGGTGATTTTTAAAATAATCACTGTCCAGGGTTTGAGGGATGCATATCCGAAATACCTTTCTCACGCATTAAGGGTACTTTCGGAGATGCATCTCCGAAACAACCACTTTTGTAGTGCGTTCGGATATGCATCTTCGAAGAGTATTTTGGGGTTTTTAGGGATTTATTTCACATCCACAATATGTATAAAAAAACCCTTTTCGAATATTTTTGTGAATTCAATGTCAAGAACAAAGTATGAAACAAGGGATGAATAAAGAACAATGAAGAAGAAGAACAGAAGAATTGATTATAATTGCTATTCTTTTACTTTCTCTTAGAAAACAAGATTACAAGTTTACAAGATTAATAAATAACCTCTCTCACCCTAAATTAGGATTTGCAGTATGCAATGATGAGAGCCTAGTATGCTATTTATAATAAAACCTAACATACTAGCTAATGGGCTTTTTCCACAAGGCCCATTACACAAGCTAACTTAATAAACAAGCTAACTTTAGAAATTAGGGTTTAAACACTAAAACCTAATTTAACATGCTAACAACCCTAGCATTTTCGACACCTGCATGCTCGACCCATCTTTGACTACAACATGCACACTTGGATACCAACATGTGAACAACCTTCGGCTTCATGCTTAACCCTGTCGAACTGTCGATCCAATAAGCCACCCTTCGATCCAATATCTCACAAATCTCCACCTTGGACCTAACTCTACAATATCAAGGGAACAAACTAGCTTTCTTCATGCAGCTTTATCAACTGCATACAATGGAAAAACTTGCAACTTGGCAATATCTTGGTGATCATATCAGCAACATTGTCCTCAGTCGAAACCTTCAGCACTTGGACTTCTCCATGCTTTATTACTTCTCTGAAGAAATGTAGCCTCACATCAATGTGCTTAGTTCACTCATGATATGCTGAGTTCTTCGACAGGTGTATTGCACTTTGACTATCACATTTAACAGTGATACCTCGACCTTGAAGTTTCAGCTCCTTTGCAAAATCGTCTAGCCACAATGCTTCTTTCACAACTTCAGTTAGGGCAATATACTCCGCTTCAGTGGTTGATAGAGCAACAAACTTCTGAAGTTTTGCTTTCCAACTAATTGTAGTGCCAAACATGGTGAAAACATATCAAAAATAGATTTTATGGAATTCATACAACCTGCATAATCAGAGTCGACATATCCTTCAATTACTGCTTTACTATCTTCACCCAGGGCTCCACCATAAATTAGGACCCTGTTCAGAGACCCATTTATGTACCTTAAAATCCACTTCAATGCTTGCTAGTGAGCCTTTCTAGCATTTGCCATGTACCTGCTTACAAGACTTACTACATATGTTATGTCGGGTCTAGTATAGACCATAGCATACATCAAAGAACCAACTATATTAGCATATGGGATGCTATTCATATAGGCTCTTTCGATATCAGTACTGGGACACTAATCAATACTCAGCTTGAATTAAGGGTTTGTCGGAGTCACAATTGGCTTCGAATTCGACATACCAAACTTTTCGAGAATCTTTCGTAGATATGCCTCTTGAGATAAGCATAACTTCGACTTCTTTCTATCACTTCGAATGTAAATTCCAAGAATCTTGGAACCATCTCCCAGATCCTTCATATCGAACTTCTTATTGAGTTCAGCCTTCACCCTTATCACATCTTCGACATTGTTGCTTGCTATGAGAATATCATCCACATAAAGCAACAAAATAACAAATGAATTACCAAGTCGAAATCTAAAGTAAACACAGTGGTCGAACTGACTTCTAACGAAACTTATGCGTGCCATGAACTTGTCAAATCTCCTATTCCACTGTCGAGGATATTGTTTCATCCCATATAAAGATCTCTTTAGCTGGCACACATAATCTTCCTTCCCCTTTTCGACATACCCTTCAGGTTGCCTCATCAGGATCGTTTCATCTATATCACCATACAAGAACGCAGTCTTCACATCCATCTGTCCCAGTTCAAGGTCAAACTGTGCCACCATGGCAAGCAACATTCCAATGGACCTATGCTTCACAGCAAGAGAAAACACATCATTCAAGTCGACACCTTCTTTCTGAGTGAAACCCCTTGCGACCAACCTTGCCTTGTATCTTTTCGACGTCACTCCTTCAATTCCTTCCTTAACTTTGAAAATCCATTTACAGCTGACTAACCTTTTCCCAACAGGTTTCTTCATCAGTTCCCAAGTATGATTATCATAAAGAGATTTCATATCATCATTCATGGCCTTCAACCATTCAGTCTTATTTTGACTCCTCATAACATCCTTATAATCTCTAGGTTCATCATCAAGAACCTCACTGGCAGAGATTGTAACACCCGTATATTTTAAATTTTAATTTAAATGGAAAATTTAATTAATAATTAGAATTATTGGTGATTTGTAGAATTTAATTGGGAAAGGATGGTTATGGTGTTGGGCCATGTGTGATGTTAAGGGATGAGGGGGTGTTATGTTAGTAAAGGCCCTATTCTAATTAAAAGGTTATTTTATAAAATAATAAGGAATTGGGAATAAGAGAAAGGAATGTGAAAAGAGTTTGGAACACGAAGAACGTAAAAGAGGAGCAATGGAGGGAGAGACCAATCAAGAACTCTTGGCTAAGGTAAGGGGGGACTCTTCCTTTTAGTATCTCTTATGTGATCTTAGGTGATAGGTAGATTGATGTATGGTTTGGTTCAATTAGACATTGGGATTGTTAGGTTAGGGTGTTCTAATTTGGATTGAATTGATGATGATTGTGTGAACTATTTGGTTAATAATGCGTTAAATGATGTTTTTGTGGTGTGTAATTGAATATATGATGATTGTATGCCTGTATGTGATGTCTGGAATCGTTTTTGGGTGAAAGGGGAGTGAAATCGCAGGGTCTGTCGCAGATTTGGGGTTTGCTGAAATCGCAGGTCCGCTGAGCGGAGGGGGGTCCGCTGAGCGGAGGTCCCAACGTAGTTCGCTTCTGTTTGACGTCGCTTGAGGTCCGCTGAGCGGGGGTTGGAAGGGTTTCACTTCTGCCTTGCTCCGCTGAGCGAACCTTGCTGTGTGTGAATTTTTCCAAACTTCAAAATAACGTATCTTTTGATCCGTGTATCATTTCTTAGTGCCGTTTTGGGCGCTGTGCAAGTAATTAAATGTTTTATATGATGAACGATGAATATTGGTATTATCCGACCTTATTTCTTTAAAACTCGATTTAATTACTTGATAAGAATTGAACATTGTGTGCATATGAGATAGGTGTGACAATGTGTTTGACGTGATGATGAATTGGTGTGATTTGTTATTATGATTGTGATGGATGCATGACTATTTGAATGATGTTGAAAACATGTACATACTTATTCGGTGATGTGGTGTTGAGATGAGTTGCTCATCGTGATTTAGTGTGTTTTAAGTATGTTATATGTGTTTCATTCATTCATGTGCATTGATGTTGGATCCCGGTGAGGTTTGGATCGTTGGTGGACATATTTCCCATTGTGTGGAAATTGTGTCGGTGGGTCGTATCTCGATGAGGCGTAGATCGGTTAGGTGGATTGATTCCACGGTTTATTGGTACCACATGCATAGTGTCAGTTGTGTCATATGCATTTTGTCATAATATGATTGTATGGATTTCTGTAGTAAGTGTTGTAATCTATTATTGTGTGAATTAATAATGGATGTGAATCTGAATATGTATAATTGGGTGAACGGTATATTATGATGCTTGTTGCTTATGAATTGCATGATATTTACTAATTGAGAATGAGACTCACCCTTACATGTTGTCATTTTCAGATTGAGGAGTAGCGGCATTAGTGCTTGGTGAGGATGACTCATAGAGTTTATCCGTTTATGTTGGGTCGTGTCGGTCATGCTCTGATCTGTAACACTGGGGAACGATAGTTGTAGAAGTTTTTATGAACTTATCCATTTTATTTGATGTTGAAATATGATTCCATTTGGTTGTATTTGATGATGTTTAGTATTCCGCTGTGATAAACATGATTATGTTTTGGTGAACCGTTTCCTAATGAAGCATGACTTTGACCATAATTAGTTTATTTGTTTTTAAATAATTGTGGCACCCTTGTACTCTGATTATTTATTTAATTTCTGCGGGGTTTAGAAGGGTGTTACAATAGTGGTATCAGAGCAGGTCGGTCCGTCCGGCCAATTGTTGAGTCAGTTGAGTTGCGCGACAGTTGTATATTGTCGGCATTTTATTCCTTGGTACGCAACATGAGCGTGAATCACTGTCGGTACTTGGTTGTTTGTTGCAGGTGTTGGATTGAAACAAGTGGGGGAGAAGCTTCGCTTCTCGGTTATGTTTCAGTTGTAAGAAGATTGATTCAGTAGGCTGTTGTTGGCAACAGTGCGAGCGTTGTTGGAGTTTGTTGTTTCCCGAGTTGAAGGTGACATGGAATTAAGACTTCACTGGGAATTGAGTTGGAACATCTTGAAGGAAGATGATTAGAGGTAATTGACAGTTATTGTAAGAGAAGGAAATTGGAAAGTTGCGATGTGTCAGCTCTACTGGTGTACTGCGAAGATGTCAGTTGAGTAGCTTTACGTCTCGGAAGAGATTCAGCTGCAAGTTTGCAAAGAGGATTGCTGTCGTAATGTTCCAGAAATCGCACTTCGGCGATAGGATGTGTTGCTCAAGTCATAAGAATGTTTGGAAGTGAAGAGGTACGATAAGGGGCTGTTTGGAATGTGATAGGATTGAGGAGAATGAGTTTTGGAGTGAGATTTTCGTAAGAAAAACGCAGGAAAATTGCTGAATAGCTGCGGAACTTCGAAAATTCATAACTGGAGTTCTGGACATCCGAATTGAGTTCCGTTTGAAGCGTCGGAAAGCTAACGAGATGAACTTTGTTATAAAAATAGTTGCAGCAGCTGTAACATATTTAATTGTGACAGGATGACGTTGGAAAGATGTGAAGTTACGGTTGCTCTTGTTCTTATAACTAGACTTGTTTATTGATACTGCACGGGATGTCAGTGTCAGTGTCGAATGGATCGAAGGAATAATTAGAAGATTTGTTGAGAATTAATTTTAAGAATTGAATTTACCCATTTGAGGAGTTTTGGATATATCGTATAGAGTGTCGCTGCATGATGTCAGTGTTGCATTTTCCGGGCAATGATTGGAAAATTCATATCTTGAGTTCCGAGTGTCGGATTAATGTGCCGTTTGAACCCACGAGGAGGAGGGATTGTGTTCTAATTTATGGAAGAGTTATAAATACAGTAGAGTGACCCTATGAGGAGAGGTTCTGAAGTCGGTTATGGAAGCGTGAAACTTGTTGAATAAGAATGCCTACTATTGCGATTGTTTGAAACGAAGTTGAGTAGAACATGTTGTTGATGAATAAGTTGATGAGATGTTCGGTCATAAAGATGATTTGAGTACCGATAAATTTTAGTGAATGAGTAAATTAGTAGTAAAGGTGAAGTAAACTTTAGAACCCTTGGAATCGTATTTGTGATGGCAAAGTAACGATAAGTATAAAAGAAGAATTGTAGGGAATTTCTAACATTTGTTGACGTGAGGAAGACTTTGTTGAGATTCCGAGTGGGATGATATTTGGACGTGAAGGATGTAATAGAAGTTGGATTAAAACCACGAGTTATGAATGTTGTGCTATTGTGTCGCGTAAGAAGTCTTTAAAATGTCGGTGCTAATGATGAATGAGTTGGATTTAATCGGACAATTTAGAGACTTGAGTTGGTATGTGAAGGAACTCGTAATAGTGTTAGATTGGGTATGCTAAAAGATGACTAGTGGTACTCTTGACGAGATTAGAGAAGGTCAGAAAGCTGATGTTGAGTTGATCGATAGGTTGACTTTGAATTACCAGGTAAAGGCGGCGGATTCAGAATCAACGAGAATAGTATAATGAGGTTGAGTGATTGGATTTGTGTTCCTGATGTTTTGAGCTTCGGAAGAATATTCTAGAAGAAGGACACCATAGTGAATTATTGAACTATGACGATGCTAATAAGTTTGAGTGCAAACTCGGAAATGGACACTATTATGTAGTAACGACGGTTTATGCTTAAATATGATTTTCAACTAATATTGACTAATTTAGGACTTGATCACCCTAAATCTCTTGTTGGTAGTAGATGGAATCATATAGAAGAGATAAGCTTGTTTTGTTACCTTAATGGTTTAAGATGTGATGAATACTAAGCCGTGAAGAATAATCACTCACTATGTTGTGTGGACTTATGAAGAAGAGAATATGAAAGAGTGCAACATGGTGGATGATGACTTAAGATGGGTAATCAGAGTCGCGCAGCGAAAGTATGATGTAGAGTAGTGTTACGAGTACTACTTGTGGCAAGTGAGGAATTAATATGTCGGAAGCCTACATAGAGAATATGTATTGATCTATATGTTGGATTTAGAATCCAGTTGATGTAAGGATGTCGTGTCGAAGAATTATAACTCTTTTGAATAATTGCCGAGATGATGAATATGTTATTACGGTTATACGTAGTTAACGAGTATGTATTCGGCGAAATTAAAACGAAGAGTTGTTACTATATGATGTTGTAATGATTTTGTGTTGTTATTAAGGTGATATTGTAAATTCCAGATATAATGAGTAATTACACTCTATGAAGGACGAAGTGGATTTAATTCTTAAAGAAGAGTGGGATTCAGTTTGAGCTATTATGTAAGCAATGGTATATCGAGGCTGATGAGTGTGATTATAACTACTTATGTGTACTTATTCCGATGGTTAAGATGTTTTAATAGATGTAGTAACTCAGGAATTCATTTTTGGAGTGCGAGTAAGTATTGCTAAGTGGTACCATGAATGGTGAGGAATGATTCTTGGACGAATGAGTAAAGAGAGTCGGAATCGGGTGAAACTCAGAAATCTAATTGGTATAGATGATTGTGATGAGTAATCAGAGTAGTGCAGAAAAGCAGAATGTAACGTGCTGGATAATTGATGGTGTGACTTGAGGGGAGTCAGATAATTGGAATTCAATGGTATAGGAATATGAGTATTGAGTTTCTTGAAGGAAGCGGTTGGTGAAAAGTGTAAGTATTATTTTATCGCTCAGATGGAAGAGTATGTCTAAGGTTGGTATGTTGGTAGATGGTATGCATTACTGCAGTGTTGATCCGTGTGATCATACTATAGATCGTGTAATTGTATTACTCGGCTGTTGAGCGTATTGTATAGGTTTTACCTCAATGTTCTGTTGTTGTTAACCTTTTTGGAGCTATAGCGAGTAGTATACTTTTGGATAGTCAAATGCGGCGTAAGAACTGGAATTTGAATGTATGAGACATGTTTCCTGTTGGTTATGTCAGATGGATTTTGAGGATTGACTGATGGTAATGTTAATTGGGAGCTGGAGAATCAGGTGAGGGACTCTTATACGAGCTGGTTACTTGAGGTATGTTTTCGAGGACGAAAACTCTTTTAGTGGGGGAGAGTTGTAACACCCGTATATTTTAATTTTTAATTTAAATGGAAAATTTAATTAATAATTAGAATTATTGGTGATTTGTAGAATTTAATTGGGAAAGGATGGTTATGGTGTTGGGCCATGTGTGATGTTAAGGGATGAGGGGGTGTTATGTTAGTAAAGGCCCTATTCTAATTAAAAGGTTATTTTATAAAATAATAAGGAATTGGGAATAAGAGAAAGGAATGTGAAAAGAGTTTGGAACACGAAGAACGTAAAAGAGGAGCAATGGAGGGAGAGACCAATCAAGAACTCTTGGCTAAGGTAAGGGGGGACTCTTCCTTTTAGTATCTCTTATGTGATCTTAGGTGATAGGTAGATTGATGTATGGTTTGGTTCAATTAGACATTGGGATTGTTAGGTTAGGGTGTTCTAATTTGGATTGAATTGATGATGATTGTGTGAACTATTTGGTTAATAATGCGTTAAATGATGTTTTTGTGGTGTGTAATTGAATATATGATGATTGTATGCCTGTATGTGATGTCTGGAATCGTTTTTGGGTGAAAGGGGAGTGAAATCGCAGGGTCTGTCGCAGACTTGGGGTTTGCTGAAATCGCAGGTCCGCTGAGCGGAGGGGGGTCCGCTGAGCGGAGGTCCCAACGTAGTTCGCTTCTGTTTGACGTCGTTTGAGGTCCGCTGAGCGGGGGTTGGAAGGGTTTCACTTCTGCCTTGCTCCGCTGAGCGAACCTTGCTGTGTGTGAATTTTTCCAAACTTCAAAATAACGTATCTTTTGATCCGTGTATCATTTCTTAGTGCCGTTTTGGGCGCTGTGCAAGTAATTAAATGTTTTATATGATGAACGATGAATATTGGTATTATCTGACCTTATTTCTTTAAAACTCGATTTAATTACTTGATAAGAATTGAACATTGTGTTCATATGAGATAGGTGTGACAATGTGTTTGACGTGATGATGAATTGGTGTGATTTGTTATTATGATTGTGATGGATGCATGACTATTTGAATGATGTTGAAAACATGTACATACTTATTCGGTGATGTGGTGTTGAGATGAGTTGCTCATCGTGATTTAGTGTGTTTTAAGTATGTTATATGTGTTTCATTCATTCATGTGCATTGTTGTTGGATCCCGGTGAGGTTTGGATCGTTGGTGGACATATTTCCCATTGTGTGGAAATTGTGTCGGTGGGTCGTATCTCGATGAGGCGTAGATCGGTTAGGTGGATTGATTCCACGGTTTATTGGTACCACATGCATAGTGTCAGTTGTGTCATATGCATTTTGTCATAATATGATTGTATGGATTTCTGTAGTAAGTGTTGTAATCTATTATTGTGTGAATTAATAATGGATGTGAATCTGAATATGTATAATTGGGTGAACGGTATATTATGATGCTTGTTGCTTATGAATTGCATGATATTTACTAATTGAGAATGAGACTCACCCTTACATGTTGTCATTTTCAGATTGAGGAGTAGCGGCATTAGTGCTTGGTGAGGATGACTCATAGAGTTTATCCGTTTATGTTGGGTCGTGTCGGTCATGCTCTGATCTGTAACACTGGGGAACGATAGTTGTAGAAGTTTTTATGAACTTATCCATTTTATTTGATGTTGAAATATGATTCCATTTGGTTGTATTTGATGATGTTTAGTATTCCGCTGTGATAAACATGATTATGTTTTGGTGAACCGTTTCCTAATGAAGCATGACTTTGACCATAATTAGTTTATTTGTTTTTAAATAATTGTGGCACCCTTGTAATTATATTTTTTACTCTGATTATTTATTTAATTTCTGCGGGGTTTAGAAGGGTGTTACAGAGATTAATGCATAAGCTATAAGATCCGCATACCCAAGTCTCTGAGGTGGCTTGATGACTCTTCTCGACCTATCTCTTGACAATAGGTAGTCATCGACAGTTTCCTCAACTTCCTGAGCATCTTCATTTTCTTCTTCGACTTCATCAGGGATATACAATTCAGCATCAACATGCTCCACCTCAACAGGAATCTCTACCTGTTCCAACTGTTATGCACGTCGACCATCATCATCATTAGTTTTCTTGAAAGCCAACTCAGCTTCATTAAAAACTACATCTCGACTGGTGATACACCTCATGTGACCTGGCTCTAGGCACCATAGCCTATAAGCTTTGACTCCTTAGGATATCCCATGAATATGCATTTCAGAGCTCTAGGTTCAACCTTGTCTTGGCTAATGTGAGCATAGGCTACGCAGCCAAATACTCTCAGTTTGTCGAGATCTGGTGGATGTCCCGACCAAACTTCTTAAGGTGTCTTCATATCTAACGCTGTCGAAGGACACCTGTTTATTAGATATGTTGCTGTCACAACAGCCTCAGTCCAGAACACCTTCTTTAATCCAGCACTAGTCAACATGCATCTAATTCTCTCCAAGATAGTTAGATTAAACCTTTCAGCCAAACCATTTTGCTGTGGAGTATGTAACACCCCTTTTCTAACCCCAAATATATCATACAATCAAACAGAGTAAGCATGCATAAATGAAAAAGGGCGTCACATGTTATTTTCATCACAATGAAAACCTAAAACAAAACATCCAACATTCTTAATATGCAAAGATCATATTTGTAACACAATGTAAATCTCATGCTTTCATACATTATGCATAAACGCTTGCAGAAAAACAATTGAATTGCTATTAAAAGATTCAATGAATATATCCCATACTATATTCATCTACCAAATTCAAATTAACATTTAAATCGACAATCTTGGCCACATAGCCTCAAACAACATATCCGAGATCTCAAACAAATACATCCGAATATCCAACAAAACATAGGGAATAACAATATCCAAACATAAGCATAAGTCTAAAGAAAATTCCCCCCAAGTGTTACATGATCAGAGCATATGACTCACTACCTAATCCAATAACAAACTCAGGAGCTCCTCGGCTAAATCCTCAGACAAGCTACTACTCGTCGGAACCTGCACGTTATCAACGAAGGATAACATTCAAACAGAAGGGTGAGAATTCAACTTCTTATAGAAAACATAATAATGGGAAATGTAAACATAAACAAGCATACATTTTACTATTCATCACACTTCTCAATTAAGCAATTCACATATCATATACCAATCATCACTCCAAAACAAATCACATGTATACAAGACAATCACATAACACACAATGTGACTCGAAATGCAACAAATGTGACTCAATGCGTGTGGTACCCAATGTGAATCCAATGTTTCACCGCTTTCCGATTCAATGTTTAGAATCAAAGCCACGCTCCCGATCCGGACAAGATCAAAGCCAATACGCCTATCTCCAATTAAGGATCACGTCTTCTACGCCTATTTCCATTCAAGGATTAACGTCTCTTACCATGTGAACCCAAGTTTCACCGCTTCCACCATAAATCCGACCATGCTATGAATGTATGTACAAATACCAACAATTTATGCAATTAAGATTATCTCATCAATCTTAACTTACAGCATATCACCATAATCCAACTCTATGAATTATCCGCCAATTGTACACAACATTCACAAACACAATTAACAATTGCAACAAGGCATAACAACCATCATATATCCAATCACATACATCATGAATACATCTACACAAAGTGTTCCAACAATTGTTATACATCACATACAAACATAATACACATAAGACAATTACATGTCATTCCATATAATAACGTCACAATTAATCAATCAAGTGCAAACTAATCCTATACTATCATATAGAATATCACGATAGCTTTCTAACGCTTCGAACGGCGCATAAAACGGAGCTACGGATCAAAAGTTATGGCCTTTACAAAATCTGCCAAAAATGGAATCTGTAGGTCGACGCAAGGAAAAGCATAGGTCGACGCATTGCTGGTTTCCATCTCTCTCGGGTATGCGCTCGTCGACTCATGTGTCGACGCAAGGATGCTATAGGTCGACTCACAGAACCTATAGGTCGACGCATGCTGAAGGAAGAAAATGGATTTTCTGCTGTTTTAAGATGCTCAGGTCGACTCATGCCTCTGTGTAGGTCGACCTATGCTGCGTAAAACTCAGAAAATCACCATTTTTCTTCCCCATTCCCCTCATACAACACCCATTAACCCAAACACAATCCATGCATCAATTGAAAGCAAAATTGGCACACATATGATGTTCCTAATCATGTTTCTAACCATGGGTCATTCATACAACACATTAAACATGAACAAATCATAAAATCTCATTGTTTTATCATAACCCTAACATTTTTCCAAAACTATGAAATTAAGAGATGAAAGATTACACAAAGACACATTACCCAATCATGTAACTATAAGAACTTGGATTCAAACCCTTACCTCTTGAATTTCTCCTTCTAACTTCAAGAAATCTACAATCCTCTTCTCTTCTCTCTTCTATTCTTTTGCCTCTTTTCTCTTCTCTACTTTTCTTTCTATCTTTCTATCTAATTTAGGTTAACTCATAAATTCTCTTCTAACTCTCATTATCTCATTGGGCTTAACCCATCCACTATTCTCATTTCTAATTCCCATTAAGCCCAATAGCTAATTCTAATAAAACTCTACCATTTATTAATTAGCTTAGTAATATATTACCACAAAATCAAATAATTATTACTCAAACAATAATTAAATAAACACACAAACAATACCAATTATCAAATAATCTTAATTAATTAAAATCTAATAAAAATAGGGTGTTACAGAGTACCTGCAATAGTTATGTGCCTTGCAATACCAGAAGCAACACAAAAACTATCGAACGCCTCATTGCAAAATTCAAGGCCATTATCGATTCTCAATCTCTTGACCTTCCTGCCAGTCTGATTTTCGACCAGAGTCTTCCAACTTTGAAATTCTCAAAATTTTCATCCTTAGTCTTCTGGATGAATGCCCATAACTTCCTGGAATAATCATCTACTATGGATAGAAAATACCTTGCTTTTGAATGTGATGGACTCCTTGCAGGCCTCCAAAGATCAGCATGGATGTAATCAAGGGATCCATGTGTTCTTTGTTTGCCTTTGTTGAACTTCACTCTGCAATATTTTTCAAGTACACATGGTTCACAAAACTTTAGCTTTTCGACGTTGTCTCCACCAAGCATATTTTATTTCCCTAATTCAACCAGACCCCTTTCACTGACATGGCCCAATTTCTTGTGCCAAATTTCTGTCTTCGACAAAGGTTTTGTGGATGCAACATTTGTCGAACCACGTACAACTTCAGCCTCAAGGGTATAGAAGCCTTGTTTCTTCACGCCTCTCAAGACTTCCTTCGAACCCTTCATGACTCTTAGGATACTTTTCTCTCCTTGGAACATATATCCTTTCTTGTCGAATTCACCAAGAGAAAGCAAATTTCTCTTCAAATCAGGAACATACCTGACTTCAGTCAACAACCTTATTGACTCATCATGGAGCTTGAATCTCACAGACCCAACACCTGCAATCTTGCAAGCTTTGTTGTTTCCCAGCAGTACTGATCCACTATCTTGATCACACAAATCTTCAAACAAGTCATTGTTTGGAGTTATGTGCCAAGTGCAACCTGAATCCATAATCCACTCCTTCCTAGAGTCACTGCTCGAAACCAAAAGGACATCAAATGATTCGAAATCATCTTGAACAATAGCAACATTGCCATTATCCTTACCTCCATGATCTTTCAGGCGTTCAGGGTACACCTTTCTTGTTTGACCCTCCTTCTTACAATGATAACATTGAATACTAGATGCTTCTCCACTATAAGACTTCTGCTGACTTTTGCCTTTCTTTTTGTCGGACTTACCATCCTTTCGCATGAATTTTCCTTTAACGGCCAAACCTTCACCAACAGTCGAAGGTTTATACTCCTTTCGTTCGTTCAAGTCCTTAGAATACAGGGTTGATTGAACTTCTTCAAAGGTCAGGGACTCCCTTCCATACAAGAGAGTTTCTTTGAAGTGAGCATGTGATCGAGGCAAAGCGCACAATAGCAACAATGCTTGATCTTCATCATCGATCTTCACATCAATATTTTCAAGATCAAGAATCAGCTTGTTGAATATATCCAACTGCTCAGCCAACACTTTATCTTCAATCATCTTGAATGAATACAAAGCTTGCTTCAGGTAGAGTCGATTTACCAGAGATTTGGTCATGTACAAAATTTCAAGTTTCACCCATAACCCTTATGTCGTCATCTCCTTTGATACCTGCCGAAGAACCTTATCATCAAGGCTAAAAAAAATTGCGCTGTGTGCTTTCTCGATCATGACCGTCTTCTCTCTTTCCGTTAACGCAACGTCCATAACCACCGCTCCCTTCAACACTTCCAAACAACCCTGCTGAACCAGTAGGGCTTTCATCTTCAAGCGTCACAGACCGAAATCATTCACTCCGGTGAACTTTTCAATCTCATACTTTGTTGAAGGCATATTCTTCATGCTCACTACACCAATTTGTTGTGAATTCAATGCCAATAACAAAGTATAAAACAAAGGATGAATAAAGAACAATGAAGAAAAATAACACAAGAATTGGTTATAACTGTTATTCTTTTACTTTCTCTTAGAAAACAAGATTACAAGTTTGCAAGAATAACAAATAACCTCTCTCACCCTAAATTAAGATTTGCAGTATGCAATGATGAGAGACTAGTATGCTATTTATAATAAAACCTAACATACTAACTAATGGGCTTTTTCCACAAGGCCCATAACACAAGCTAACTTAATAAACAAGCTAATTTAACAAATTAGGGTTTAAACACTAAAACCTAATTTAACATGCTAACAACCCTAGCATCTTCGACACCTGCATGCTCGACCCATCTTCGACTACATCATGCACACTTGGACACCAGCATGTGAACAACCTTCGACTTCATGCTTAACCCTATCGAACCGTCGAACCAAAAAGCTACCCTTCGACCATTAGGGGTGCAAAATATCCAGTTGTGATGCCCAAATCCATAACTAAATTTAAACCACTTTTAAATATCCGGATATAATTGAATGGTTATTAACCGGTTTAGTTATTAATGATTTGGTTATCCATTCATATAATCTGGATATAACTAAATGGTTATTAACCAGTTAAATTATTTTGGATTCGGTTATAATCCAAATCCAAATATTTTAATTGTCAAAATAAATTATTTTTTTTGAAAAAAAAAATTTCGAAAAAAATAATTTTAGAAACTGGATATTTTTTAAAAACCGGTTATATAATTATAACCAAATTTATAACCGGTTATATAACCAGTTTTGATTAAAATGTGGTTATGGTTATAAATTCAAACCATTTAAATGATTTTAAAATGGTTATGGTTTGATTTTTGAAAATAACCAACCATGCGCACTCCTATCGACCATACTAGAATTCGATCCAATATCTCACAAATATGAACTAAATTGACAAATTTCCACCGTTTAAATTTTGATTTGAAGAACAAAACAAAAACTTGATCTAATTTGGGCTTAGTGAATTGGGATTTTGTTCTTACGAACAACAAGAAGGGAGAAAAGACCCATGTCCTTTATGAGACATCACATTTTTTAGTGTTGTTGTGAGGTCAACTTGGAGCGGAAGGAGATTATGTATGATGAACTCTTATGTAACAAGAAATGCAATTTAGTCACCACCTTCTCTTAAAGGAATATCTAAGTTGTGTTAAGGTCGTCAAACTCAATAAATCCAACATTAAAATCCACATCGTCCCAAAGACTCATTCAAAACTATACCAAATCATTCAAGTCCTCTTCAATCTTGATGAAGATAGTCAACCCTATACCATGCCACTTATAACAATATCTTCCACGTTTTGTGGATTTTTGACTTAGATGAGTTTTAAACTCACTTTTATGTCTATTTTTGTCAATGATTCCTGTAGGATTTTTGATCTTCAAGACAAGGAACAATTGACCAAATATCTATGGCAACTCTAAATTAGACACATGATGGATTGGTTTGAGTGAACAAGTAAGACATGTGCTATGTGGCCATCATTACAATAAATAATGTTAATGTTGAATTTTATTTTATAATAACACACTTCACATAAACACAATTTTAATTATAGGTCTATCGTCCTTACGCACAGATGATTATGACAATTTTAATAGGGGACAACAATTTTAAAAAAAAAACTTAACATTGTTTTATTCTTATGCGAATCTATTATCTCTGATTAAAATGATTAAAATGGAAGAAATTTCTGTCATCTTATTTAAATATGCCACCATTTGAATTTTTTTTCCAATGCGCCATTTAAAAAAAATTAATTAAATTTTTATTATATTGTTAAAATAATAATTAAATATTATATTAAATTTAATTAATAATTTAAATATTCAATCAATATTATTAATACATTAAAATTATTATATATTAATTCAAAATAAATAAAAAATGAAAAAAAAGTCCTTCACAGAGTCGGCCAATGGATGACCGAACCCCAACTACAAAAAATTTCCTTCATGAATTCAACTAATAGATAGCTGATCCCCGACTACAAAATGTGGCACATTGAGAATTTTTTTTAAATGGTGACATATTGGTATTTTTGTTTGTTTTTGTGGCATGTAAGTAAAAAAATCGCACAATAATCCTACTTCAATTAAAAGGTCCTGTATATTTTGGTGGCATGAACTTTGTTCACTAGAATTATATTATATCAATAAGTTCTCACATGCATGTGTCTAGATTAGTTGTGGTAGAGACTCCAAATCCAATATATATAATTCCTACACAATTTCTCTTCCCCTAATATGAATTCACCTATGCATCATAATTTGAAAAAACTTTACATGTCTCCAACCTAAGTCCACTAGCATCCACATTATTTCCTTTTAATAGCAATAAATGGTGACAAATGTAAGAAATGAATGTTAACTTTTCAAGATTCGTATTTAGAATTTCCTTTATTACAAACCACCACAAACACCATTTTGTGCATACAACATGAAGTGCCTAGATTCGATTCTTGTTCTGCACAGATAACACGAGGTAGAGTAATCATTTGTATTCCTAATAAAAAAAATATCACAAGTGCGTATCAGATATTAAGGCTTAAAATAATATGAGAAACTTTTGGACACAAAAGTGTGTGTGGTACGTAATTCCATCACCTTTACATTAACAAAGCTGTCATGTCAAAATTGGAACAACTTTTTCCTCCCCATTCTAGCCTTTAAAGCTGCCCATCCTGCCCAATACTATTAACTAATCTTTTCTTCAGTCTCTTCCCAACTAATATCTTGAGCAAAGTCTTGTAATCATACACATATACTTTTGTGTGGGAATTTAGTTAGAGAATCAGAAATATTTGGCGAAATGATGGAGTAAAGTTTTGATGTTGCGGAGTTGATTTTCAATATGACAGCACGAAATTGAATAAGCAAGATTAATATTCTAATATTTAAGTCAGTAAAATAATAAAGAGTAACGTGAATTATGAATTAGAGAAAAAATACCTTAAATTTCATGTGAGATGTCTTATTTATGGACGACAACTATGAACAATTTTTACTATTTCTTTATTAATTTTTAGTTTCATGATTGTCTTATATTTTTTGAGATACTACGTAAGTTAACCATAATTAAAGTGTGGTGAGTCATAAAAAACCATATTTTTCATAGTTTATATGTGAAAAATATTTTATGTGAGACCCTTTTTAACTACATTTTGAACATGTAAAATTTTAGATTTTGTACGGTAATACGTTTTGCACGTCTTCAAAGACAAATTTACCTGCTGGTGTGGATTTAGTGTGGAGCTTTAGAATAGAGTTGAAATGTTCCCTAGATATTTTAGTAGAGATGATTGAACCTTCTCCTTTTGAGCTAGTGATCGATCCATAATAATTATTATAAACTCACCCATAAAATAAAATATCTCATATTCAAATTTAGATAGTTTAATAATGATTATATTATTGATAGAAATATATCATTAACCTTATATTAAAATATCATTTATCTAGAATTTTTCTTTACCCACCTCCCTATGGGGGAAACCCCCAGCGAAATCCCAAAACTGCCCCTGCTTCGGAGATGCATCTCCGAAGTTATTTTTTTTTTGTTTTTTTTTTAGTTCGGAAATGAATCTCCGAAAACACCAAAAAAGTGGTGTTTTCGGAGATACATTTCCGAAGTCAAAAAAATTCAAAACCGTGAATATTTTCGGAAGTTCATTTCCGAAACCGTTGCTGCATATACAAATTTCCCTCCTTCACTTTTTCATCATTTTTCTCCAAAAACTTATCAAAACCCTCTCTAAACCCTATCAATCTCCATCAATTTTTCGCCCTAAAAGCAAGTTTCAAACCGTTGATCACGTTAAAGGGGGCATAGAAAGCTACAATTTCAGGTAAACATCTCTCATTTCATCCCCTATTTCACTACATTGATTCAACAAATTTATGCTGAAAACTGATATGGTTCGGAAGTTCATTTCCGAAATATATTACCTAACAAATTTCGGAAATGAACTTCCGAAATATTCCTTGGCAGTTTAAAAAAAACAGTTTTGGCCAATTTTGCTAATTTTTGCATTTGCTAGGTATGGTGCATCCGGACAACATTGTGCAAGACGATGGAGTATTAAATCCGGAAATTGTCAACGTTAATAACGATCCGGTTATTGACGCTACTCCTATGATCAATGCGGTCGATGTTAGGCAACATTTTACAAATGATCAGAGCTTCGTTAGTCGAGAACAATTGATTGATTGGGTTCGAAACGAAGCTAGTAAACTTGGATTTGGAATTGTCATTTTAAGGTCGGACAACGGAAATAGTAGGCGGAAAGCTTTCGTTGTTTTGAATTGCGAACGTGGTGGTAGTTATGTGCAATCAAACCGTGTGCTAAAACACGAGGACACGGGATCGAGAAAGTGCGGGTGTCCGTTTAAGTTGCGTGCCACTCGGAGGGTTGATGATTTGTGGCGGTTAACCGTAATTTGTGGAATGCATAATCATGCCTTGGATGTCAAGTTACACGGGCATCCAATGGCGTGTCGTTTGTCCCGCGAAGAGAGGAATGTGATATCGGACCTAACGATAGTCAAAGTGGCGCCTCGCAACATACTTGCCGATTTGAAGCGTAAGAAACCGGATAGCGTTTCAAATATCAAGCAAGTTTACAATGAACGACACAATCTCAAGGTTTTAAATATGGGCCCTCGGTCGGAAATGCAACAACTTTTGAAACTTTTAGGCGATAACAATTATGTTTCAAGCTTCCGAACCTCCGAGGACAAAGTTACCGTGCGTGATATTTTTTGGACTCATCCCGAAAGTATCAAATTATTCAACACATTTCCAACCGTTCTTGTGATGGATTCGACGTACAAGACCAACAAGTATAGGCTTCCGCTTCTAGAGATAGTCGGTGTTACCTCGACGGACAAGACTTATTCGGTGGGGTTTGCTTTTTTGGAGTGTGAAAAAGAAGACAACTTTACGTGGGCCTTGGGAATTTGCAAGTCTTTGTTAGTTGATCAAGCGGTTATGCCAAACGTCATTGTCACCGACCGGGATAATGCTTTGATGAATGCGGTCGATACCGTCTTCCCGACATCTACCGCTTTACTTTGCCGGTATCACATAACTTGCAACGTGAGAAGCAAGTTGAAACCCGCGGTTGGGACAAAAGATAGGTTGGATGAAAATGGTAAATTTGTCAAAGCCGGTGTTGTGGTTGATAGGATAATGGCGGCATGGAGGGGAATTTTGGATGCATACTCCGAAGAGGATTATACCGAGAAATTGGTACACTTTAGGTCTTTGTGTGGTTCCATTCGGACATTTTGTCATTACGTCGAATCCACCATTCTTGACAAAGTTAGAGAAAAAGTCGTGTGCGCTTGGACAAATCGGGTTAGACATCTTGGTTGCACCACGACTAACCGAGTTGAATCCGCACATGCGGTCTTCAAGAGGTGGTTGGGTGATAGTAAGGGAGATTTGTGTCGCGGGTGGGACACCGTGAATCAAATGCTTGATAATCAACACAATGAAATTCAAACATCGTTCGGTCGGAGCAAGACGGTCATGGAACACCGGTATAAGGGCCAAATTCTATTCTCCCAATTGATTTACAACATATCTCGAACGGGTTTGAATTTTTTGTTTCATGAAGCTAAGCGGTCGGAGACCACGGGGGCGGATAGTTCTTTATGTGGGTGCACCATTAGAACTACATACGGCCTTCCGTGTGCTTGTATAATTTCAAAAAAGAAGGAGTTGAATTCACCAATACGCATGGATGAGGTAGCCGACCATTGGAAGAAACTTCGTTTTGATGATTTTGACCCGCCGAAAGAAAATGACTCCAAAATCACCATCTCCGACGAGTTGGAAGTGATATTGGAGAAGTTTGCTAAAGCGGACGACACAACAAAAATGCATATAAAAGAACAATTGCGAAAGATCGCATTTCCGGAGACCACCGATTTGAAACCGCCATCTCAACCGGTTAAGACTAAAGGTGCACCGAAAAAGTCCAAAATTACACAAGATGACACATCAACAAAACGATCTCCTTCCTACTTTGAACATGTTGATGCATCGTTACCGGAAATTCATGAGACACCTAAGTCCAAGAGTACTGGTAACAAAGGTGCCCGTATTTCGAAGCCACCTCGCACACCGCCGATAAAAAAATCACCCATTGTCTACATTGATGAGATGCCACTTTTTATGCACAAATATATCGATAACATCGTTGATGTTGGCGGAGACGACAATTGTGGATATCGGGCCGTTGCGGGTTTGCTCGGTAAAGGGGAAAATAATCACACTTTAGTCCGACGGGAACTTCTTGCGGAGTTGACTTCGTATCGGGACATCTACGGCCGACTATATGAAAATCAAGAAAAGTTTGCAAAAATTCATGATGCACTTGTTCCACCACTTACCGGTATCGCTCCGGTCTCGAAGTGGATGTCATTCCCCGATATGGGTCATCTCATAGCAAGTGCATATGATATTGTATGCGTCGATTTGACGAGGTTTGGACTAAGTGAGACTTTCTTTCCACTTCATAGTCGACCGCCGTTGGACGCGTCGGGCCGAATCATATGCATCGGGTATCTACGATCGCGGCACTTCGTCCAAGTGTTTTTGAAACCGGGGTGTCCTATACCGGCTACTTGTTGTCAATGGACCGCACATCGTTCAAATGAGGCGGAGACTTGGCCGGATCCTTTTGTTTCAAGAATGGCGGAGTTTGAAGAAATGATGAGCCAAGAGCGCGAGCAAAATAGAGAGCGGTCGAAGAATGAGCCTATTTTGGACTTAGGATCCACCGATTGGTTCGGTGAATTTTAGTTTGTTCCGGATCGTTTTTGTATTTGTAACGATCATTTTTTGTATGTATTGTTGTTTATCATGTAAAATCGGACCGATTCAATACATATATATTATAAGTATGTTTTATGTCATCAATGTCTAATTTATGTCTATTTTGAATTCCTTTGGTATTGTTTACACAAAACACTAAGCAATCAACAAAATGCAAAATTTAAGTCTGTTTTCTGCATAATTCGGAAATGAACTTCCGAAATATACATGTCTGGAGCCTATTTTCGGAAGTTCATTTCCGAAATGTCCCCTGAGGCAGGATAAGGTTTGTTGGGCCATCAATGCTCCAATAAGTCTATAAATACCACACACTCTTCTTCATCCTCTTCACACCACAAAACACAAATGACACAAACCTACCCTCACCTAGCATTCGTCTACTTTGAAACCGGCTACCCGATGCCGTTCCAATTTCGCTTCTCGCGCGACACGCCGTTTGCGGAATTGATACCGTCGCTCAACACGCTTTTGCGCTATCCCGAGAATCGAAAGGTTGTCAAGCTCGAGTACCGCTCTCCATCGCTTAACGACGAGGGAGACATTAAGTTCACACCTTTTGAGATCAAGAACGACGAAGACTTAGCGGTTATGTGGACAACGTTCGACCGATTTTCTTCGAAAGGCCCGATCGAGTTGGACGCCAAACTTCAAAGATCGGCGGACGACGTTATCAAAATGTTGACTCATCCCCACCTACCCGTGTTCAACAATATGTAACTTTGATTTTCAGTAATATTATCGTTGTAATCTTCACCCGATTAAATAAAGCGAATCGTTGTTATTTTTCATTTTGCTTCTGTCCAGACATAACTTCGGAAGTGCATTTCCGAATTCCATCATGGGGGGTGCGCTCGGAGATGAACTTCCGAAACACCACATTTTCTGAAAATTTAACTTTATTTCGGAGATGCATCTCCGAAATCAATATTTTATATTAAAAAAAACACTTTTTCGGAAGTTCATTTCCGAAAACACCTTTTTTACAAAAAAAATACCGTTTCGGAAATGAACTTCCGAAACAAGGGGTAGTCTGGTAAATTCACTAGGGGTGAGCAAGAAGGTTAGGAGGTGGCTAAAGAAATTCTCTTTATCTATAAGATTGATTATGATGAGAAACATTTTAAACAAACTAAAACTTTTGTGTCAAAAATATTATAGACCCAACTTGAGTAGGAGATTGCTTAAATGAATTAAAAAGAGTTAAAGAAGCATTCCATTTCCACAAGACTATGAAAAACCTACTTTGAAACCTCGTTGGAGATGCTTACATATTTGCTTTCTGCCACATGGCCACGTAGAGGTCGAAGATGCTCATTTGAAGTTCAAAAAGCATAAAAATGAGCGTCCCTTTTGAGTAGATAATGCCATATTTTACTTTTAATATTGCTTTATGAGAGACTACTTTACTTTAACCAAAAGATGAATGCATATTAATATTTCATCTCTAATAAAATGTGTTTGGATTGAAATCAATACTAGTGTTTTGAATAAGAAAAGAAAAGATAATCATGCACCTTTTACCAGAGGTTAACAAAATTGAGGGTGTGCAAAGTGAACTATTAGATATATGTCTTCTAATTTGATACGTTAAATCATAATTTAAGTAAAATTTTATAAAATATTTGTCAGGGAGAAACTATAGTCATACTTATTTTTTTCACATTTAAATTGTGAGAAATTTATACATGTTTCTTAAAAATTTAAAACTTACTATACTACATTGTTTTAGGGATGGCAAAATGGGGATGACCAGCCGAATATACTCTTTTTTTTTTCATATATTTTTGTATGGTAAATCAATATTTTAGGTCGTCATTCTCTAACATGCACGTTTTTTTTTCCAGGATTTTTCTGTGCGTATATTAACATATTTTTTTTATAATGTTAGACATAGGAGGTGCAGTATCAGCGAGTCCGCATCACCTTCATTTTTTTAGGGCAAATCAAAATTTTAAATTTACATTTTCAACTATTGTCGACCCATTCCGTCCAATTTATTTTATGAATTTTTGCCAGACAAAACCAAACGGAACTAATATATCTGTTTGCCATCCTGACCTATCATACACTTTTCCTCAAATCTTTTGGTGTCCAAATAATTTAGATCAACACTTAGGATAACTTTTTTTCATATTATAACAACAACCCTTTATTTAAAAAATTAATTAAAAAAAAAAGTTAAACCGTTAGTATTTGTGGGGTAAAGAGAGAAGTATTGGAAGAGTATATATTCTTGTATCTTTTTGTTCAAACACTTCTTTTCTAGCTAGCATAAAAGAGTGCTATGTGTTCAAATTATTTGGTGCATCTTTGCATGTCTTTTTAGGCTAACAAAGATAGAAGACACTTTTTGACTTGAAAAATGCTCTATTGCTAGTTATATAGTCAGTTAGCCACAGTAAATGCTTCACATCCTAACCAAAAGCATATGATACTTTATAAATAGTTTCAAGATTTGGATTACTTGTTAATGGATTCATTTTTGGTTGTAATTCTCAAGCATATGCTTAATTATCTTTTGTAGCTGCTTTAGTAAGGTGAATTGCAAAGCAATAGTCATGCTTAAAAGAACTTAACAAAGCATTTAAGAAGACAAAATTAAGGTCTATTTGTTTTATCTTAAAAAAAATATTTTTAAATTTTTACAAATAACGTTTATAAAAACACTTTTTAAAAATTTATTATTATAAATTAAAAGACTAATTTTAATAACATCAAGCAACCTTATATATATATATATATATATATATATATATATATATATATATATATATATATATATATATATATATATATATATATATATATATATATATATATATATATATATATATATATATATATATATATATATATATACACACTACAACATTTTGACTATACAGCAACACAGGAAAACCGTTGCAAAATCATTAAAAACCGTTTCCTTTGCCTATAAGGTATATTTCAAAAATATTTTTATGAAAAGTTATTCAAAATAGTTTTACATTTAAATAATTTTTTCTTGAAATTTTGTTATTAAAAAGTTTATAGTCAAATGATGAAATACTTAAAATAAAATTTAAATCGGTTTTTAGTTTAAACCTTTTAAAAATAATTCATTATATATATTTTTAAATTCGTAACAATATAAAAATTATTTTAAAAAAATGAAATAAGTGATCCATAATAAAAATTAATTATAAAAAAATTCTAAACATTTTAAAACAACTCTACATTTAAAAAATAAAATTGTCTTTTACAAAAGTGGATCCAAACATTCACATATTCTTATTTCTTGACATAACTTATTATGGAATTTCATTTCACAATGTTAAAATGTACAATCTTAATCCTATTGCAAAGTACAAATTAATGGTTTAAAATTACAATTATAGTGTTTCATTGTTTGAGCTACATTGAAGTGAATTGAAGACATATCTAAACATAGATATTTCACAACATGTTGCTTAAGTGTGTTTTCACTATTTACTATCATTAAGTGCTTACATCAACTAGTGCCATCCATTATATCATCAACTATCTATGATTGTTATATCATTATTTGTGCTTTCTTTTTTTTTTAATGATGTTACTCAACATGTTTTCATTAAACTCATGATATATATGCATGGATTGATTCATATATTAATGATACGTCATGGGTCATTGCACAAAACAAGTAAAAGTGATTGAGGAGTGAAAGGGAGGTATCTGTGTTTGAAAATATTCTGATTTCTTTTTTGTGAACATCTAGATAGATAGATGGGAGAGGAGCACTTAGTGGATGCTGCTGCTATGTGTGTGCATGCTCTTCTTTCTATGCAAAAGTTAATGAGAATTGCAATTTTTACGTACCCAACATATATTTGACACAAGTATCTATAAAATCTAAAGTCCAAAAATGTTGATAGTTGCTCACTTCTTTGAGGAGATATATGGCCTCAACATATTTATAAAAATTGAGGTATTTCTTAGCTTATGAGTTGATTTTCAGGAGATATGTTATAACTGATTTATTTGAATAGTGACTATCAACTTATGTATTGAAGAGTAATTCAATATTCAGAAGATGAGTATCAGAAGTTCTGATGTGGGCTGATCTTCTGATGGTTACTCAGAAGATAGTGTTGACCAGAAGATGTTACCTTATGGGTCCCATTAGCTTAGCTGTTTAGTAGTAAGGGTACTTTAGTATTTTGTAGTACTGTACGGTTCGTACCCTAAACTTGTTCACTAAGTTTAGTCTGTTAGAGCTTATGTGGCAATTTTTCTTTTGTATAAATAGCCTTGTAGTAGCTATCATTTATTAACAACGCAAGTAGAATATACAACTTTATTCTCTCATTAATCTTTGCGCTGTTATTCCTTTTGTTCATTCTCTTTGTCATCATCTTTATTCATTGTGCACCAACAATTGGTATCTAGAGCTCCGGTTCCAAACACAGGGAAACACGAGTGAACGTGAGTTTGTGTGACTGTGTGATTGATTTTGTTTAAGGGAAATAAAGTTGTGTTGAATCACATTTTTCTTGGTTGTTTGTGGGTTGGGAAACACTGTGTGAGTGTGAGTGAAATTTGTTTTTGTCTGCACAAGTTTAAAGATGAGTGGAAGCAATTTGAATACCAAACTTCCAGTTCTTGATGGTAAAAACTGGAATAGATGGATGATTCAATTGCGTGTATTATTTGGTGCTCAAGATGTTCTAGATCTTGTCACTGGAGGATATGTTCCGGTTGCAGCGGATGCAACAGAAGAACAAAGAGAAGCGCAGAGAGAGACGAAGAAGAGAGATCAAAAGGCGTTGTTCTTCATCCATCAGTGTGTGGATGTGAATGTGTTTTAGAAGATTGCTGATTCTATGACGTCAAAGGAGGCGTGGGATATACTGGTCAGGTGTTACGGTGGTGACGTATCAGTGAAGAAAGTGAAGCTTCAATCCCTGAGAAAGCAATATGAGAATCTCAACATGAAGAACAATGAGAAAATCTCTGAGTATATCTGTAGAGTGATTTTGATCACTAATGAGATGAAAGCTTGTGGAGAAACTCTTTATGAACAAGTAATCATAGAGAAGATATTGAGGTCACTTACTCCTCAATTTGATTATATTGTTGTTGTTGTTGTATCTATTGAACATTCTAAAGACCTGGAAACCATGAGAATAGAAGAGTTGCAAAGCAGTTTAGAAGCACAAGAGTTGCGTCTGACTGAGAGAACTTCTGAGAGAGAAGTTGAGCAAGCTCTGAAAGCTTCTTTTGTCAAGAAGGACCAGAAGCATAGACGTGGTGATAGATTCCAGAAGGAAGCCTCAACTTCTGATGAGAAGAGATATCAGAAGGGAAAGGATAAGAAGAAAGTTCAATGTTACTGTTGCAAACAGTTTGACCATTTTGCTAAAGACTGTTTGGCAAACAAAGGAAGGAGATCAGAAGAAGCAAATATAGCGAGAGGAGGTTCAGATGATGAACCTGTGCTATTGATGGCTTCAGAGTCTGACGAAAAATGTTTGTCAGAGTGGTGGTATATGGACACTGGGTGTTCAAATCACTTGACTGAAAACAAACAATGGCTGATAGATTTTGACTCTAAAAGGAGGACAAAAATCAGATGTGCTGATTATAACACCCCAATTCTACCCAAAGCATTCATGCAAGAAAATATCAGAGTATTAAAATTTCATACAACACATTAAGGATGTTACACTAAGTAACCAAACAAACACCTAGAAAACAAACAGACATCAGCGATGCCAAAAGCATACACACCTGCCAATAAAACGATACATAACACACGGAAGATGTGAACATATATATATATATATATATATATATATATATATATATATATATATATACATATAGCTCTCACTCTCAAAGAGGAGTTTTCCAAAATAAAGTGTTTACAATACACAATGGCACGTTAACACATATACATGTTCAAAGGAGTCATATACAAATAAATAACAACAGACTCCCGACTACCCGGTGTTACGTATCAGAGCGACCGACAAGACCAACTGGAGAACTACCTCTTCCAAAAGACTCCCAAAGCGGCTAATCTGCAGGATGCCACTCAAGCATCAAATCAGCAGAAGGGTGAGAATATAATTCATAATGAAAGCATGACAATTATAGTAATGCCAACAAGTATCATCAATAATCATACAACAAAGTAATCCACTCATTCAACCACAATCAATATATAAGTAATGTGACACATGAATGATAACATAAATATAAAGACAGACAATGATGAATGAGACTCAACTATGCATATGCATGTGGTACCAAATCCGGAGTAAAACTCCTCCTTGTCATTATGACAAATACACCTTTGCCGAGCATTATGCTGGGACTTCTTTCCCTCAGGAAAATACACCTTTGTCGAGCAATAAGCTACGACTAAATGTCATCGAGCATTTAGCCCCCACTGATGACCTCTTGCCACTCGGGCAAATACACCTTTTTACCGAGCATTAAGCCCCCACTGGTAATAATTGCCAATTCAGGCCACCTGTTAATAGCATTCCGCCATTAACGTAATGAAATGTTATGCTGTGCAAATATATGACTCTATTACACGACAACAACATCATCAACAATATAACACGGTCACATACCCACGTTACACCGTTTATATTCTATCCAAAAGGATACATCACCAATTAATAACATCGTTATCAATTACATCACACCATAATTACCGCACGGGCATTAATAAGCACACAACACACATTCACCGTCAAAACATACTAGCCACATCGGCATAAACGATCGCATAATTGCATCACATCAACAAGTTGTAATAACAACAATTCAACAATGATAATACATCATTCTCATCACAACAATTACTTGCCATAAGGCCACACATCATGTTAATAACAAACAACCAAACATTGTCACATATTAAGAATGAACATTCATTAATACATAACACATATGAACATGATTTCATGTTAATCCACACCCTAACAACAATTGCAACCAAGCACTATGATTATTCATCAATCATATTGCGCATATAAACAATTATGTGTTTTCATCAACAACACCTCATAACCAATTAATCACAAACTAACCAAGCCTATACTATCATATAGAACATCCAACTAGCTTCCTAACACTTCGAACGGCGTACGAAACGGAGCTACGGATCAAAAGTTACAAGGTTTCAAAGTTTGGATAATGGAACATACTACACAATTCATCACTTGATCCTAATAAAAATAATAGGAGACTACATCCTATGAATCATTTAATTAGATAATAGTATAGTTCATTGCATTAGCTTTCCAACACTTCGAACGGCGACAAAATCGGAGTTACGGTTCAAGAGTTACGAAGTTTCAAAGTTTTGGAAAAACAGAAAATGCTGTTGGCCGCTCAGCGGGCCGCTAAGCGGAAATTCCAGAAACAGACCAACGAAAACTCCGCTCAGCGGGCCTGAGGCCGCTTAGCGGACCTGAGAAAAACCAGAAAAAACCCAGCACGAACAGAACTATCTCAAGCCCCTTATACCCACCAAAACCACTCCAAAACATCATTATAACAACAATACAACACATACATACCATAGAAACAACCTAACATCAAACTTTTCATGGTTGATTCATCAATATTTCTCAAACCCTAACTTTATCTCCAAACTCAAACAAGCCATGGAAATGGAAAACAAACATCATCAATGAAGATATCTATCATCATACTACACATACACACCACAAAATCATGTTCATAACTTCAAAGCTCACAAAACTCATAATCTACCATTGTTGGCCAAAGCATGGAAAATGAACAAGAACAAGAACAAGAACAAGACTATAAGAATCATACATTCAAGATAAATTAGATTCACCCCCTTACCTTGGATTTGTTCTTGGATCAAGGTTTGTTTTGATCTCCACAAAATCTCTTTTCCTCTTCTTCTTCTCTTTCTCTCTTCCTTTTCCTTTTCTTCTTTCTTCTGTTTTTCTTTTTCTTTCTTTCTATTCTCTTTTCTTATAAAGAAAATATCTATTTTACGGTCTAAACTCAATTGCTCAGAAAAACCCCAAAACGCCGAATATTACCTTAATAATATTTCTAGTACCAAAAATATGAAAACCTTCAATTAAATATTAGTCCGCCATCCCGAACTAATACCGACTGAAACAACTCCAAAAACGGTAAAATTCCAATAAACGTCACAAACATCCAAATTAAGCATATACTTATTTTTCCGGGCGTTACAACTCTCCCCCACTTAGAACATTTCCGTCCTCGGAAATATCCCAAACACAAACAAACCTGGATACGCTCTCGCATCCGACTAACCAACTATCAAGCCACGGAAGCAACGACACAATCAGCACCAACAAAGAATCACTCTAGCTAAAAGCCAAACAACCAAAACACAACAACGACGACGAGATGCAATGCCCATATAATGCACTCATCGACTAACACCAAAACACAAGAAATAATCAAGACACAGACAACAACCCGGTCGCACAACATCCAAATAACCATGTCAAGACATAGCAGTCAAACATGTAACCAAAACATCTGGTGGTCTTATAATTCCTACCACATCCACTGTCCACAATTGAACTCTAACAATTCATACACATACGAACCGCGTCATTTCACGCTTCCGATGCACACTCTGATTTCCCACAACAAACAGATTTACCAATTTCATAACCATCTTCCAGCTCTTTCTAGCATTCACCAGAAACTCATTGTTCTCTTTTAGCATACTCAACCTCTTAATCTGCTGTGTCAGCTTGCACACCAGACAAAAGTCTTTGTATTATCCAATCAAAGGCAAAAAGCTAATCCAAACACATCCTTGTTTCACAACACAAGCCCTCATAGATCCTTAAGTGACCAAATCGCCCTCTCAGTCTGACCATCCGTTTGAGGATGATACGCCAAACTCAAACGCAACTTCGTACCCAAAGTACTTTGCGAACCTTCTCAAAATTTCAGAAATAAACCTCGGATCTCAATCTGAACAATACCTTTCAAAACACCATGCAAACAAACAAACCAACGAACAATTTTATCAACATACCACTCGCCAGTACTTCCATCGGTTAATCCATTCTTATCGAAACAACGTGAGCAGATTTCGTCAATATATCCACAATGACCCAAATTGCCTCACAATTACTCGACGTCCTCGGCAAACCAGAAACAAAATCCATAGAAATTCTATTCCACTTCTACTCAGGAATGGATAACAGTTACATGAAACCAGACGACTCCTGACAAGTCAAACACAAATAAACAAATCCCTTCATATCCTTCTTCATTACCTTGCCACTAAAAATGACCTTCTCAAATCTTGATACATCTTAGTAGCATCAGGATGAATACTCAAATCACTACGACGCACCTCATCCAAAGTCCTCTTTTCAAATCCGAACATTAGGAATACAAACTTGATCATGACATCCCATGACATTGTTCTTATTAATCTGAAGATCACCATCTTTATCTTTGACTAATAAATGTCATCTTGTCAACCCATTCAATTCCGATTCCTGACCTTTTCTAATCTCATCAAGAATACCATAAGTAAGCTTTCACATATATGTAAGTATAAGAGTGCGCCTAAGAGGGGGGGTGAATTAGGTTTTCAAAAATTTAATTGGTTTTATGAGAATACTTCTAATAATTTTTGGTTAAGTGTTTGAAGGTTTTGTAAGGTTCTTTTCTTTACTTTGGTAATGGTGATGAATGCAATAAAGTGCGGGAAAAATAAAGAACGCAACGATATATACTGGTTCCCCTCACAATCCGAGAGTACTCCAGTCCCCTTTCAAACACGAAAGAGATTTCACTATAGTTAGAATTATTGTACAAGCCTATGCCTACTATCTAACCTATAGGGTGATCAAAGGTTCTTAACACCTTTAAGATCAATCAACACTAATGTGAATGAAGAACAATCCTCTTCAAACACACCACTTACTTCCAACAATCCTGGATAGTAAGGAGATAATTTTCTTTGAACTTTTACAAGAGATTTAGATGAAGTTTGTATAGCACTATCAATCTTGGATTGATCTTCTTCTTCAAATAAACAATTCTCAAAATGAATATAAGTGTTCACAATGTATGCATGAAACTTTAAATGGATTTCTCAATGAAAATGTGTATAGAAAGTTTCACTTGAAAGTAAGATTTGATGAACACTTGGAAATATTGAAAGATGAAGAATATATGGTTTATGAATTGTTAATGAAGAAGGTGAATAATGATTTTGAAATATGTAGAATTTATAGTGTGTTAAACACCTCTTTGAATGGTTATTTTTCCATGAAACAATGCAATGATCAAGTGGTATGAAAAAGAATTCGTTTGAATAAGATCATGCAATGAAAAAACACACTGGTTCAGTAGGAACCGGTTCCTGCCTGGGACAACCCGGTTCCTGCTGAACGTTACAGCAGAAAATTTGAATTTTGAACGTGGGAACCGGTTCCTGCATAGGGACAACCCGGTTCCCCATAGTAAACCACAGAATGCTGAAAATTGAGAATGCTGGGAACCGGTTCCCCCATAGGGACAACCCGGTTCCTAAAACCTTTATTTTGAATTTTAACTATGAAAAAGGTTTTAAATGAACTTTTGAGGGATGACACTTTGTAGTATGATTATGATATGCATGAAAATATATTTGTGAACAATTATATGTCAAAGTGAGTATTGTTTATACCTTTGACATTTTAGCTTGATCCTTGAATCTTCACAAATTCTTCAAGACTTTGAAATGATGTATTTTTGCTTGATACTTGAAATTCTTTTTGCACATCCTTTATAGAAGCTTGATGTCCATATTGTCTTCATCAAAACACACTATGCTTGAGAAGCTTGCATTTACATTCTCCCCCTTTTTGATGATGACAACCAAGTCTTGAAAATGTTTTGAAAAAGTTGTTTTGCTTTTGAAATTATGTTGAACAATGCAAGGCTCCCCCTTTGTTAGAGACTCCCCCTAAATCCATGATTCCTTGATTTATGGTGATGAGTTTTATTTGATAATTTTAACAATGGCCTGCATTTATCTTTGAAACAAAACAACAACAAAAACACATGCATATTCTTCTCCCCCTTTGTTATTATCAAAAAGGATGGGGAAAAAGATAAAAAGTATATGAAATATAACACAATGGAAAATACCACAAAGATAACACAAAAATGAAATACTACAAACGATACGAAACGTAGTTTTTTACGATTACAACATAAAACATAAATAGTCCTAAACATCACGAACATAAATGGAACATTGTCTAGAAAGCATAAAAATACGAATAATAGAAAGAAAACATTACATAGAAATTAAAGCACATAATTTAGTCACTTTCATCCATGTGTTCTTCATCATCATCCTCTTGTTCTTCTTCTTCTTCATCACTTCCTTCCTCTCCCTCATAATGAGCTAAGATACGCCTTTGAGTCCGTTGAATTTCCCGCATTTGTCTTCTCATAAGGTTATGCTCATAGTTATTCTCCCTCTTGTTGTTATCAATGGATGTTTGAATAGAACAAAGCTTGGCAAACATCATATCCATTGTGTATCCACCTTCGGGACGTTGAGGATCTTGTGGCACGGCTGGCTCAAAATCAACTTTGTAAACGAATCTACCTTCACGATCCGTAACTATTCCTGTATTTTTAAGAGCGGTAGCGGTGGTGATAGCACACTCTTGTTCATCCATATTTTTCTTTGGTTCCCGTTGGAGGAGAACACCAGCATTCCGAACAATATGATAGATGGCCCTTGCATAAGGTAAGCCTCCTTTAAGGGAAGCCATAAGCTGCATGTGGCGCATAATTGAAAGCGCCCAATTGACTTCAATACCACGCCTTAGAGCAAGCAAAACCATCAACTCGAACTCATTGACCCTGGAATGGTTAGAATTCTTTGGAAATAAAACATAAGCAATGATAAGATGGAGCATCCTATCACTCACCGATAAGCTTGAACCGAACATGTTAAACTTGATAGCAAGCTGTTGGCGAACTGACTCGCGTTGAGTTGGTCGGCACATATCCACAAAAACATCAATCTTACTATACGGTTGCCAATCCTCCGGTATGTTACCTTGAAGGAGCACTAAGCCTTGAGATGGAATTCCTAACACTCTTCCAAATTCCTCAACATCTAAGCATATATCCTTATTTGAAACTTTTGACAATAATGTGAAATCATCAAATTCATCGGTTACTATCCTAAGATTGTGGTAAAACTCTCTAACCAAATCCGGATAATAATCACCATGGTCAAGCACAAAATTAGCTACCCCTGCATTAGCTAGTCTACCCGGAAAATTGAAGCTGTGATTAGGGAAATCGGGTAGTTTACCGTATTTTGCCGCAAGGAGTTTTCGACTCCGGATGTTGAATGTGAGTCTCCGACTCTTGACCGTTGGTTGGATCTCTTGAGGATCTTCACTTGTCTCTCCCATTTTGTTCTTTCCCTTTGCACTTCTTGAAATTTTGGGTGCCATTGTTGAAAGGAGTTGAAAGTTAGGGTTTAAGTTGAGGTTTTAGGATTTGGTGAGTGGAGAAGGATTTGAGTGAATTGTGTGAAAGAGTGGAGGATTATATAGTGTTTAGAGGTAGTGGGTAATTTAATTTGGAGAGTTATGGTGAGATAATAGAGCTTTGAATGGGGTTTGACTATGGAGGTGGAAGGGTGTTTGAAGAAGATGAATGTATGTGAATAATGAAAGTAAATGTGTGTGAATGAGAGTAAAAGAGAATAAATGTGTGGTGTGAACTAAAATAAATAAATAGAAAAAATAAGGCAAAACAATAATGACCACACATACCTTCATGTACAGCCAAACAAGATAAGCAAAAATCTGGAAAATGTACGTGGGAACCGGTTCGTCCCTATATGGGAACCGGTTCCTGAGACACAAAGAAAACACGCCTCTGGAAATTAGTATGGGGAACCGGTTCGTCCCTACATGGGAACCGGTTCCTGGACTGAAAATTTCCAAAATCTTTTATTTTATGAAATATAAAGCATACATATCATACATATTTACCAAGACATAATGAATGAACATTTATAAGGTACTTTTTAACTTAAAAAATTTTATAAACGTGTACCTTTTATGTTTGAGAATGACGAATAAATTTTAAACATCACCTTCGTCTAAAATTCCAAGCTCTCGTCGAATTTTGTAAAACGATTCTTTTGGGAGAGGCTTGGTGAAGATATCCGCAAGTTGATTATGAGTATCTACAAAAGTGACTTCAACATCTCCTTTAAGCACATGATCGCGAAGAAAATGATGTCGAATGTCTATGTGTTTGGTTCTTGAATGCATGACCGGATTCTTTGTAATATTTATAGCACTTGTATTGTCGCATCGAAGAGGAATACATCCGAGATCAAGTCCGTAGTCACGAAGTTGTTGCTTAAGCCAAAGAATTTGTGCACAACAACTACCCGCTGCTATGTATTCTGCTTCGGCCGTACTAAGAGCAACACATGCTTGCTTTTTACAAGCCCATGATACTAATGCATTTCCAAGAATGTGACAAGTACCACTTGTGCTTTTACGATCAGTTTTACATCCTGCATAATCCGTGTCAGAATAACCAATTAAATTGCAAACACTACCTTTAGGATACCATAAGCCAACGTTGGTTGTTCCTTTGAGATACTTCATGATCCTTTTAACTGCCATAAGATGTGATTCCTTTGGATTTGCTTGGAAGCGAGCACAAAGACAAACACTAAACATTATGTCAGGACGGCTTGCCGTCAAATACAATAAAGAACCAATCATACCTCGATACTTGGTAATATCAATTGGAGTACCGGATTTATCTTGATCAACATATGTACCGGAGCCCATTGGAGTATTCATTGCTTTACAATTGTCCATATCAAACTTCTTTAATAGTTCTTTACAATATTTGGATTGATTGATAAAGATTCCATCTTTGAGTTGCTTAATTTGTAGTCCAAGAAAGTAATTCATCTTTCCCATCATAGACATCTCGAATTCTCCTTGCATCATCAATGAGAATTCCTCACACATTTCTTTGTTAGTCGATCCAAAAATGATATCATCAACATAGACTTGAACCAATAAAGTGTTACTCTTGATTTTCTTAATGAACAAAGTTTTATCAACCTTACCCTTTTCGAAACCTTTTTCACACAAAAAATTGCTAAGTCTATCATACCATGCTCTAGGTGCTTGCTTTAATCCATAAAGAGCCTTTCTCAACTTAAAGACATGTGAAGGATTCTTGAAGTCTTCAAATCCCGGGGGTTGTTTGACATAGACTTCTTCATTGATGTAGCCATTCAAGAATGCGCTCTTGACGTCCATTTGATAAAGCTGAAAATTTAATGAACATGCATAAGCAAGTAAAAGACGAATAGCTTCTAACCTTGCAACCGGAGCAAATGTTTCTTCAAAGTCGATTCCTTCTTCTTGATTGTAACCTTGGGCCACCAATCTTGCTTTGTTTCGAACAATTATACCATTCTCATCAAGTTTGTTCTTAAACACCCATCGAGTACCTATGATGTGTTTGTTATTTGGTCTAGGAACAAGTTCCCAAACTTGATTTCTCTCGAATTGATTTAATTCTTCTTGCATTGCATTTATCCATTGATCGTCCCCTAAGGCTTCATCAACTTTGGAAGGTTCAATTTGAGAAACAAAAGCCATGTGTAAGCAAGCATCTTTGAGATTTAATCTTGTTGCAACTCCTTGACTAATATCACCAATAACTTTATCAATAGGATGATCTCTATGAGTTCTCCATTCTTTTGGTAGATCATTGGTGTTTGATTCTTGTTGTACACTTTCTTGTTGAACACTTTCTTGTTGTACTTCCGGTGCCTTCACAATTATATCATTTGAAGGTTCTTCCGGTGCCTTCACAATTGTATCTTTTGAAGGTTCTTCCGGGGGTAAATCTAAAGGATCATCATCATCACAAACAACTATTTCCTCTTTGGAAGTGTTAGTCTCATCAAAAGATACATGCATAGATTCTTCAATAGTTAAAGTTCTTTTATTATAAATTCTATATGCTTTACTAGAAAGAGAATAACCAAGAAATATACCTTCGTCGGATTTCTCATCAAACTTACCAAGATTGTCTTTGTCATTGTTAAGAACAAAGCACTTGCATCCAAAAATGTGAAAGTGAGCAATGTTTGGCTTTCTTCCTTTGAAGAGTTCATATGGAGTTTTCTTTAAGATAGGTCTAATGATTACTCGATTTCCAACATAACATGCCGTACTAACCGCATCCGCCCAAAAATATTTAGGAAGATTTGCATCACTAAGCATTGTTCTTGCAAGTTCCACTAGAAACCTATTTTTCCTTTCAACTACTCCATTTTGTTGTGGAGTTCTTGGTGCTGAAAAATTATGAGAGATACCATGTTCTTCACAAAATTCTTCAAACGATGCATTTTGAAACTCTCCACCATGATCACTTCTTATGGATACAATCTTTAATGATTTTTCATTTTGGATTTGTTTTGCATACTTCTTAAAGGCTTTAAAAGCATCACTTTTCTGCACAAGAAACAAAGTCCAAGAATATCTAGAATAATCATCAACAATAACTAAAGCGTATACATTACCTCCGAAGCTTCTTGTCCTTGATGGACCGAATAAATCCATATGCAACAATTGAAGTGGTCTTGTTGTAGTCACCACATTCTTTGGCTTGAAAGACGATTTGGTTTGCTTTCCCTTTTGACAAGCATCACATAGTTTATCTTTGACAAACTTTATCTTAGGTAAGCTAATGACAAGATCATGTTTGGTTAACTTATTTAAATGATCCATATGAATATGGGCAGCTCTTTTATGCCATAACCATGATTCATTATTGTTTACCAAAAGACATTTTACTTTCAAAGATAAATCATTTAAAGAAATCATAAAAATGTTATTAATTCTTGTACCTTTGAGTTTTACCTCATTGGTGACTTCATCGATGATCAAGCATTCTTCCTTAGTGAATTTGATCTTGAAGCCTTTGTCACAAAGTTGGCTAATGCTTAGAAGATTATGCTTTAGTCCTTCAACATAAAGAACATCTTCAATGGATGTGAAAGGTGGTGCACCAACTTTGCCTTTGCCAAGAATTCTTCCCTTATTGTTGTCTCCATAAGTGACAAAACCCTTGGCCTTTAACCTTAGATCTGAAAATTGGTTTAGGTCACCCGTCATATGCTTTGAACAACCACTATCTAGATACCATAGGTTTGAAGTGGTCTTCAAGCAAACCTACAAAACAAATTAAGTTTTGTTAGGTACCCAAATGGCTTTGGGTCCATCATAGTTAGTTCCTTTCTTCACCCATACATAATGTCCACTAGGAACACTGAAGTTCCTTACATAACAAGCATTGGGTGTGTGACCAATAATACCACAATAAAAACAGGTAGGTTCAAAGTTACTTCTATATCTAGGAGGATAAGATTTCTTCTTAACAAAGTTCTTCCTTTTAGGATAATGTTGCATTACTTTAGGCTTAATCACTTTCTCTTGAATTGGTTGGTTACTAGCCTTGACAAAGATAGTCTTGTTGGATGTTGGTTTATCAAATTTAGAGAAACCAAGTCCGCTCTTATCATTGGAGTATCTTTGTGTGCTAAGAACATTTTCCAATCCAATTTGCCCTTTTTCATATCTTTCTAAAACACGTTTTAATTGGACAATTTGGAAGGAAAGTGATTCACAATTCTTGCATACAACATTATCTTCTTGAACACTAATCATTTTTTCTTTGTCATCTTTATGTTCTACTTCAATTATCTTAACCTTCTCTTCTAACGATGATATTATTTTCTTTTGAGATGAGATAGTTTTATAGAGAATTTTGCATTCTTTTAATAATTCTTCTATTGCACCTTGCGCACCATTATCAAAAAGAGAATTATCATAACTAACCTCGCCTTCTTCATCGTCGGAGTGGTGTGATGCCATTAGTGCTAGGTTTGCACTTTCGTCACTATCGGAGTCCGATGAGGAACTTACTTCATTATCTTCCCATGCTATGTAGGCCTTTTTATTTTTGAACTCCCTTTTGCCTTTGAATACATTCTTCTTCGAAAGCTTTGGACATTCCGGCTTTATGTGTCCTTGTTTCCCACATTCATAGCATGTAACTTCTTGTGATGAAGTGGATGCTTCTTTATCTTTATGCTTTGAGAATTTCTTTCTTTTGACATAGTTAGTATTATCAATATTATTTTTATTACCAAAAAATTTGCCTAACCTTTTTACAAGAAGCAAGAAGTTTTCATCTTCATCCGATGCGTCTTTTATTTTGCTTTCTATTGAATCTACTTTTAATGCAATGCCTTTGGATTTCTTCTCTAAGTTCTCATGCTTTTCCAATCTTCCAAGTTCTGTCTCATATTCTTGAAGTTTTCCAAATAGTGTTGCGGAAGTAAGTTTTGATAAATTCTTCTTTTCGGATATCGCCGTCACTTTTGGTTGCCACTCCCTTGTCAAAGATCTGAGTACTTTAAGATTAAGTTCTTCGGTAGTAAGAGTCTTACCAAGTGCCTTCAAGTGATTTGTCAAATGTACGAATCGTTTTTGCAAATCGAGAATAGTTTCTCCGGGCTTCATTCTAAACAGTTCGTACTCTTGGCTTAAAGTATTCAACCTTGATCTTTTAACTTCAGCGGTACCTTCATGAGTTTCTACAAGGGTATCCCAAATTTCCTTTGATGTTGTACATGTTGATATTCGGAAGAATTCATCCATACTAAGAGCACCATGAAGAAGACTGATAGCCTTTTTGTCAGCAAGAGCCCTTTTTCTATCATTATCATCCCATGACGCTTTAGGTTTCTCCGATCCAACACCATTAATGACCGTTGTAGGAACATGAGGACCTTGTAGGACAGCCTCCCAAACTTCTTCTCCTTGTGCTTCTAGATGAGCCTTCATTTGGATTTTCCAAAAGTCAAAATATTCACCACAAAACAATGGAGGCTTGTTGTTAGAACCACCATCTTTGAAAACCGGTCTTTGATTTGCGGAAGCCATTCTGGATCTTTAGGAACAAGTTACCTATAACTTGCTCTGATGCCAAATGTAAGTATAAGAGTGCGCCTAAGAGGGGGGGTGAATTAGGTTTTCAAAAATTTAATCGGTTTTATGAGAATACTTCTAATAAATTTTGGTTAAGTGTTTGAAGGTTTTGTAAGGTTCTTTTCTTTACTTTGGTAATGGTGATGAATGCAATAAAGTGCGGGAAAAATAAAGAATGCAACGATATATACTGGTTCCCCTCACAATCCGAGAGTACTCCAGTCCCCTTTCAAACACGAAAGAGATTTCACTATAGTTAGAATTATTGTACAAGCCTATGCCTACTATCTAACCTATAGGGTGATCAAAGGTTCTTAACACCTTTAAGATCAATCAACACTAATGTGAATGAAGAACAATCCTCTTCAAACACACCACTTACTTCCAACAATCCTGGATAGTAAGGAGATAATTTTCTTTGAACTTTTACAAGAGATTTAGATGAAGTTTGTATAGCACTATCAATCTTGGATTGATCTTCTTCTTCAAATAAACAATTCTCAAAATGAATATAAGTGTTCACAATGTATGCATGAAACTTTAAATGGATTTCTCAATGAAAATGTGTATAGAAAGTTTCACTTGAAAGTAAGATTTGATGAACACTTGGAAATATTGAAAGATGAAGAATATATGGTTTATGAATTGTTAATGAAGAAGGTGAATAATGATTTTGAAATATGTAGAATTTATAGTGTGTTAAACACCTCTTTGAATGGTTATTTTTCCATGAAACAATGCAATGATCAAGTGGTATGAAAAAGAATTCGTTTGAATAAGATCATGCAATGAAAAAACACACTGGTTCAGTAGGAACCGGTTCCTGCCTGGGACAACCCGGTTCCTGCTGAACGTTACAGCAGAAAATTTGAATTTTGAACGTGGGAACCGGTTCCTGCATAGGGACAACCCGATTCCCCATAGTAAACCACAGAATGCTGAAAATTGAGAATGCTGGGAACCGGTTCCCCCATAGGGACAACCCGGTTCCTAAAACCTTTATTTTGAATTTTAACTATGAAAAAGGTTTTAAATGAACTTTTGAGGGATGACACTTTGTAGTATGATTATGATATGCATGAAAATATATTTGTGAACAATTATATGTCAAAGTGAGTATTGTTTATACCTTTGACATTTTAGCTTGATCCTTGAATCTTCACAAATTCTTCAAGACTTTGAAATGATGTATTTTTGCTTGATACTTGAAATTCTTTTTGCACATCCTTTATAGAAGCTTGATGTCCATATTGTCTTCATCAAAACACACTATGTCAGAGCGACCGACAAGACCAACTGGAGAACTACCTCTTCCAAAAGACTCCCAAAGCGGCTAATCTGCAGGATGCCACTCAAGCATCAAATCAGCAGAAGGGTGAGAATATAATTCATAATGAAAGCATGACAATTATAGTAATGCCAACAAGTATCATCAATAATCATACAACAAAGTAATCCACTCATTCAACCACAATCAATATATAAGTAATGTGACACATGAATGATAACATAAATATAAAGACAGACAATGATGAATGAGACTCAACTATGCATATGCATGTGGTACCAAATCCGGAGTAAAACTCCTCCTTGTCATTATGACAAATACACCTTTTCCGAGCATTATGCTGGGACTTCTTTCCCTCAGGAAAATACACCTTTGTCGAGCAATAAGCTACGACTAAATGTCATCGAGCATTTAGCCCCCACTGATGACCTCTTGCCACTCGGGCAAATACACCTTTTTACCGAGCATTAAGCCCCCACTGGTAATAATTGCCAATTCAGGCCACCTGTTAATAGCATTCCGCCATTAACGTAACGAAATGTTATGCTGTGCAAATATATGACTCTATTACACGACAACAACATCATCAACAATATAACACGGTCACATACCCACGTTACACCGTTTATATTCTATCCAAAAGGATACATCACCAATTAATAACATCGTTATCAATTACATCACACAATAATTACCGCACGGGCATTAATAAGCACACAACACACATTCACCATCAAAACATACTAGCCACATCGGCATAAACGATCGCATAATTGCATCACATCAACAAGTTGTAATAACAACAATTCAACAATGATAATACATCATTCTCATCACAACAATTACTTGCCATAAGGCCACACATCATGTTAATAACAAACAACCAAACATTGTCACATGTTAAGAATGAACATTCATTAATACATAACACATATGAACATGATTTCATGTTAATCCACACCCCAACAACAATTGCAACCAAGCACTATGATTATTCATCAATCATATTGCGCATATAAACAATTATGTGTTTTCATCAACAACACCTCATAACCAATTAATCACAAACTAACCAAGCCTATACTATCATATAGAACATCCAACTAGCTTCCTAAAACTTCGAACGGCGTACGAAACGGAGCTACGGATCAAAAGTTACAAGGTTTCAAAGTTTGGATAATTGAACATACTACACAATTCATCACTTGATCCTAATAAAAATAATAGGAGACTACATCCTATGAATCATTTAATTAGATAATAGTATAGTTCATTGCATTAGCTTTCCAACGCTTCGAACGGCGACAAAATCGGAGTTACGGTTCAAGAGTTACGAAGTTTCAAAGTTTTGGAAAAACAGAAAATGCTGTTGGCCGCTCAGCGGGCCGCTAAGCGGAAATTCCAGAAACGGACCAACGAAAACTCTGCTCAGCGGGCCTGAGGCCGCTTAGCGGACCTGAGAAAAACCAGAAAAAACCCAGCACGAACAGAACTATCTCAAGCCCCTTATACCCACCAAAACCACTCCAAAACATCATTATAACAACAATACAACACATACATACCATAGAAACAACCTAACATCAAACTTTTCATGGTTGATTCATCAATATTTCTCAAACCCTAACTTTATCTCCAAACTCAAACAAGCCATGGAAATGGAAAACAAACATCATCAATGAAGATATCTATCATCATACTACACATACACACCACAAAATCATGTTCATAACTTCAAAGCTCACAAAACTCATAATCTACCATTGTTAGCCAAAGCATGGAAAATGAACAAGAACAAGAACAAGAACAAGACTATAAGAATCATACATTCAAGATAAATTAGATTCACCCCCTTACCTTGGATTTGTTCTTGGATCAAGGTTTGTTTTGATCTCCACAAAATCTCTTTTCCTCTTCTTCTTCTCTTTCTCTCTTCCTTTTCCTTTTCTTCTTTCTTCTGTTTTTCTTTTTCTTTCTTTCTATTCTCTTTTCTTATAAAGAAAATATCTATTTTACGGTCTAAACTCAATTGCTCAGAAAAACCCCAAAACGCCGAATATTACCTTAATAATATTTCTAGTACCAAAAATATGAAAACCTTCAATTAAATATTAGTCCGCCATCCCGAACTAATACCGACTGAAACAACTCCAAAAACGGTAAAATTCCAATAAACGTCACAAACATCCAAATTAAGCATATACTTATTTTTCCGGGCATTACACTGATGATAAGTACCTTTACGCAGAAGGTATGGGAAATGTCAAAGTCAGAGTAAAGAATGGGAAGAATGTTCTGATCAAAGATGTTTGGTATATTCCTGGAATCAAAAGCAATCTGATGAGTGTGGGTCAGCTCATTGAAAAAGGTTTCTCAGTTGTTATGAAGAACAACCTCTTGAAGTTGTATGATTCCAATCAGAAGTTGGTTATGCAATCTGAATAGGGAAGTAACAGAACATTCAAGGTGAATGTAGAAACAGCTGAAACAGAGTGTCTGAGTGTTGAAGGCTCAGAAGGTGATAGTAAGCTGTGGCACAAGAGGTTGGGGCACTTGAACTATAGAAGTCTGGGACATCTAAGTTCTAAGAAGCTCGTACATGGCATTCCTAAGATTGCGAAGCCTGAGAAGTCATGTGAGGTGTGCATGAAAGGCAAAAACCCAGATTGCCATTTGTATCAGAAGTTGCTCCAAGAGCAAAGCATGCTCTGGGAGTAATGCACTCTGATGTGTGTGGACCATTTCCAGAACCTTCACTTGGAGGAAATAGGTATTTTGTGTCTTTTGTGAATGAGTTCACAAGAATGACATGGGTAACACTTATCAAGTTTAAGACTGAGGTGCTCACAGAATTCCAGAAGTTCAAGGTGAAGGTTGAGAAGCAGAGTGGTCAGAAGATAAAGATTCTCAGAACGAATGGTGGAGGCGAGTATAACTCCACAGAATTCCATAAGTTCTGTGATGATAATGGAATTGAGCATGAGGTGACTGCTCCTTATACTCCTCAACACAATGGTCTTGCTGAACGTAGAAACCGTACTTTGCTTGATATGACGAGAAGTATGCTAAAAGAGAAGAAGCTTCCTCATAATCTATGGGGAGAAGCTGTTGCTACTGTTGAAACACTTATGAGTTTTGAGGACAACATATTATCCTAACTACTCTAACAAGTGTTCTTGCAGGTCCTCGTATTGTTAGACCTTATATATTTTGTTTTAGCTTTAACTTGATCTTATCAAAACATTGGGAAAAGCATCTAGTACAACTGACAGCATATTCCATCACATCAAAATAAACCAACGAGCATGTATTCAAAATATAATGATCATCTACTCAAAGGACCATCCTCTGGTCTCCTTAAAGTACACTACTAGCTATAACAGATTGTTCATCTACTCAAAAGACTGGCTTCTGGTCTCCTCAAAGTACACATCCAGCTAAGAAAAGATATTTTATTATCTTGCAAGTACAAACGGTCATATTCATTCTAGCTCTTATATAACAAGCACCTCTTGCAAAGAAAAAGACAACTTTCTCATCCAAGCTTAATCTCATTTTGAATCAAAGTCAAAAAGCTTATCTTATTCATAAGAAGAGGAAGAAATAATTATCACTGCCAAATAGTGAATCATATTCAAATCATCCATTAAACACCTTTGTATATCTTCAAGAGATATAAAATCTTGTTTGTAACAAAAGAGAAAGAAAGTTCTAAAGTGATACTTTAGTGTGTGTAAAAGCCTTTTGAGGTTGTGTAAAGCATAACATTTTTATCCCTGGTTTAAAGGATAAAAGTGTAAGATATAAGAAAATCTCACTGTGTGTGAGGACTGGACTAACCCTTTTGGTGAACCAGTATAAACCTTTGTGTGTTCTTTATTATCAGTCTTATATTTTCTTATATCTTTCTCTCACACTTAAACTAAAATTTTAAGAGGTCACTATTCAAACCCCCCTTTCTAGTGGCATTTATTTCCAACAATTGGTATCAGAGCTCGGGCTCTTAAAAAACTACACTTAATCGTGTTAGAGTAAAACGATCACAACAACCCAAAGAATGGCTGACCAAACAAAATTCATTGCTGAAGGAGGATCTTCCCACAGACCTCCACTCTTTAATGGAATTGACTACTGTTAGAACAAGATTTGTTCTGATCAATTATCTTAGTTTTGATGATAACAATAATATGAATTTTGCTTAAGATAATATGGTACTCTAATCCATTGCAATTTCCTTTTCAGGAAATATATAAAGAGTATGCATAATTCAGCGCTCAGAAGCTTTGTCTCAAAGGGTTCAGCATGCAACATCAGAACATGGTCTGGCAAGACATCAGAAGATGGTCGAAGCAGAATCAGAACATGGGTCTATGGAAGCATCAGAAGAACATGAGATCAGAAGCACTGAAGTTCTGATGGTATCACGCTCAGAAGCACTTCAAGGTCAGAAGATCAGAAGATGCTTTGCACCAAGCTGTTTGACTCTGATGATATTCAAACGTTGTATTCACAAACATCAGATCAGAAGGAAGTACAAGTGGCAGGCTACGCTGACTGACAAAAGGAACGTTAGAAGCTATTAAAGGCAACGTCAGTAGACACAGCGTGAACAAGGCTCGAGGTAGTTGACAAAAGCGTATAACATTAAATGCGATGCTGTACGGAACACGCAAAGCATTAAATGCACTCAACGGTCATCTTCTCCAACGCCTATAAATATGAAGTTCTGATGAGAAGCAAGGTTAACGAAAAAACACAATTTCTGTGAATATTAACTTGCTGAAACACTGTTCTATTCAAAGCTCAGAATCTTCATCTTCATCAAAGCTCACTACATTGCTGTTGTAATATATTAGTGAGATTAAGCTTAAACGTTAATAGAAATATCACAGTTTGTGATTATAGCTTTTAAGAAGCAATTGTAATACTCTTAGAATTGATTACATTAAGTTGTAAGTAACTAGAGTGATCGTGTGGATCAGAATACTCTAGGAAGTCTTAGAGGTTATCTAAGCAGGTTGTAACTAGAGTGATCGTGTGGATCAGAAAACTCTAGAAAGTCTTAGAGGGTATCTAAGCAGTTGTTCCTGGAGTGATCAGTGTGTGATCAGAAGACTCTGGAAGACTTAGTTGCTGACTAAGTGGAGAACCATTGTAATCCGTGCGATTAGTGGATTAAATCCTCAGTTGAGGTAAATCATCTCTGCGGGGGTGGACTGGAGTAGTTTAGTTAACAACGAATCAGGATAAAAATAACTGTGCAATTTATTTTTATCGGTCAAGTTTTTAAAGCTACACTTATTCAAACCCCCCCTTTCTAAGTGTTTTTCTATCCTTCAATTGGCATCAGAGCGCCGGTTCTAAGGTGCAAGCACTTAACCGTGTTTAGAAAAGATTCAGGAAGAGAAAAACGCTTCAGTAAAAGATGGCTGATGAAACTGCAAAGTCTACATCTACATCTGGCTCTGCTGAGCAACACAACGGTAACAATGGTTATACTAGACCGCCGGTATTTGATGGTGAAAACTTTGAATACTGGAAAGATAAACTGGAAAGTTACTTTCTTGGTCTAGATGGTGATCTATGGGATCTTCTGATGGATGGTTACAAACATCCGGTAAATGCCAGTGGCGTAAAGCTGACAAGGCAAGAAATGAGCGATGATCAGAAGAAGCTTTTCAGGAATCATCATAAATGCAGAACTGTTTTGCTGAATGCTATCTCTCATGCTGAGTATGAGAAGATATCTAACAGGGAAACGGCCTATGACATATATGAGTCCTTGAAAATGACTCATGAAGGAAATGCTCAAGTCAAGGAGACTAAAGCTCTCGCTTTAATCCAGAAGTATGAAGCCTTCAAAATGGAGGATGATGAAGACATTGAAAAGATGTTTTCAAGATTTCAAACTCTTACTGCTGGATTGAGAGTTCTTGACAAGGGATACACCAAGGCTGATCACGTAAAGAAGATCATCAGAAGCTTACCCAGAAGATGGGGTCCTATGGTGACTGCATTTAAGATTGCGAAGAATCTAAATGAAGTCTCTTTGGAAGAGCTAATCAGTGCCCTGAGGAGTCATGAAATTGAACTGGATGCAAACGAGCCTCAAAAGAAAGGTAAGTCTATTGCATTAAAATCCAATATCAAGAAATGCACTAACGCTTTTCAGGCTAGAGAAGAAGATCCTGAAGAATCAGAATCTGAAGAAGAAGATGAACTGTCCTTGATCTCCAGAAGGCTAAATCAACTCTGGAAGAACAAGCAAAGGAAGTTCAGAGGCGTCAGAAGTTCAAAGAAATTTGAACGTGGAGAATCTTCTGATGACAGAAGATTTGACAAGAAGAAGGTCATGTGCTATGAATGCAATGAGCCTGGACACTTCAAGAATGAATGTCCAAAACTTCAGAAGGAAAATCCCAAGAAGAAGTTTCATAAGAAGAAAGGTCTTATGGCAACCTGGGATGAGTCAGAAGATGATTCAGACTCTGAAGATGAGCAGGCTAACTGCGCGCTGATGGCGACAGAAGATGACGGATCAGAATCTACATCAGAATCAGATTCTGAAGAGGTATTTTCTGAACTTACTAGAGATGAGTTAGTTTCCAGTCTAACAGAACTTCTGGAATTCAAGTCTCAGATTAGTCTCAAATACAAAAAGCTGAAAAAGCTATTTGAATTTGAAACAAAGAAGCTTGAGTTGGAGAATTCTGAATTAAAAGAAAAACTTTTAAAATTATCCAATAATGTTGGATCTCCTTCTGATTCAGAAAAATCCACTCCTAGCTAGTCTAAACCATATTCTGAAAGAATATGATTTAAGTTTCAGGAAGTTCTTATCTAGAAGTATTGGCAGAAGTCAGCTAGCTTCTATGATATATGCTGTGTCTGGAAACAAAAGAGTCGGCATTGGTTTTGAGGGTGAAAACCCATACAAACTTGAACCTGTTGATGAAATGAAAATCACATACAAGCCATTGTATGATCAGTTCAAGTATGGCCACTCCCATGATATTAGACACACTTCACATGCTCAAAGTTTTCACATAACACACACCAAAAAGCATGTGACACAACCTAGGAAATATCATGAAACTCATATTAAGAATTATCATGCTGTTCCTCCTTCTGCTTACAATGTTAAACCCAAGTTCAATCAGAACTTGAGGAGAACTAACAAGAAAGGACCCAAGAAGATGTGGGTACCAAAGAAAAAGACTATTTCTTTTGCAGATTCTCTTGGCGACAAAGAAGATAAAAGTCAACATGTCATGTCACCTGGACTCAAGTTGGTCTCAACACTTGAAGGGAAGAAGGACTGTCTTCCAAGTTCTGGTACTTAAATCTGTTGAAGAAACTATGTTCGTAGGAGATCAGAAAAGAAAGTTTATTAGTCTCGGAACCATCTGTTTTGTTTGTTTCTAAAGCAATGGTGTTTCGTTCTTGATTATTCTGAATGCTCTAAATGCTACAGAATATACAATATTGAAACATTGATTGTGGACGAATCAATAAATATCTGGTTTGATGATAAACTTGTTTCTGATGAAACAAAGCAGCTTAAGAATTTCTGCAGATACAGTTTTGTCTTATCAGAAGCTGCAGAACAAAGAAGTGAATCTCCAGAAGCTGTGTATATCAGAAGTAATGGATCAGAAGATCATTCAGATTTACATCAGCATACTTCAGAAGGAGTGTTTCCAGAAGAGAAACTTGATCAATTCAGAAGCAGTGATCGGAATCAGAAGGCGTAAAGCCTATTGAATATTTCACACCTATCATCCATTATCTGATGATGAACACGTGTCTCTACGGTCAGTACGAAGCGTGCAGTTGAAAAGACGCCGACCTAGGTAACTGTATTAAATCATTTCATTTACCATGCTATCTCTCCTAATGTCATTTCTCATTTAATGCAAAATGATTTAATTATTTTCAAATCTTTTAAATAGCCCGCTTCAACTTCATTCTTTTCTCCTTCTCTCTATTTTGTTCTACATCTTCTTTTCGCTGCATCTGTTTTTTTTTCAAACCCTAGTCTTTGTTCTGATCTTACGGCATAATCATCATGAACTCTTCCTCTTGTTCATCTTCCTCAAAAGAAAGACTTACTTCTTCACAAATCCTTCTACGAAATTATGAATATGCTCCTTTGAAAACTTGCTTGATACCCACGAAGGACTTGGAGGTTTTATGTGAAACTGCTGTGGACTTAAACAATCTTAAAGCGAATGGCTTTAAGTGTGATGCACGAATCCTTGAGCAAGGATGGTCCAAGTACCTTAATAGATTGGTTGGTCCAATTTATCCTGATCTTGTGAAGGATTTCTGGGTACATGCAACGGTTACCCCAACGGCCATCATTTCATTCGTGCTAGGGCATGAAGTGGTTATCTCTGAAAAACTGACCAGGAAGCTATACAATCTGAATGATGAAGAAGGTTGGTCTGGTTTTCGACATGCATCTGTTGATTGGTCGATAGTTGAAAAACAAATCTCTCAGTCTTCTGGGATTGACTCGAATAACACAGGCACCTTGAGGCCATTTTATAGAGTATGGGCTGAGATTATTCTGGGTTCTCTTCATCACAGAAAAAGGATGCTCTCCTCTTCTTACATCAGTCCAGATCACAAGCACACTCTTTTCTGCATTGGCAAAAAGACTGAGATCAACATTTCTCATATTCTGTTTGAGAATCTGAAGACTTCAATCTTTGAGTCAAGAGAAGAGGAAAGGGCGAAGTACCCTCATCTTTCAAGAACGACTATTCCGTTTGGAAGAATGATTTCAGACATTCTTATTGAAAGCAAAGTGCTGGACTCCATCAGAAAACTCAATGCATCCCATTTGCTTGGAGTAGTTCAAGGTCCCATTTTCAATGGTGTGGATTTGTTCAGATTAGAACTCATTCAAAATGTACCTTCTGTGTGCTCAAGCTTTCCTGACATTCTCTCAAGAAGAGTTGCTGTTGAAGGTTTTGCCTCCTTGTTTCAAGAAGAACTGCATCAGGTTGTCAAGTCTTACCTGGAAGATTGTGTTAGGAAGCAATCAGATATTGATCCTGCTTGGATCCGTGGCAGAGTACTTCCGTCCAAGGCTGACCTTTTGAAGAAGGATCAGAAGGAACAAAAGGCTAGGTTTAAAAGAAAAGCCCGAGAAGATGAGGCTAAGGAAGCCAAGAAGTTGAGAGTCACCTTTGATCCTGACAAGGTGGACTCTGAAGAACGAAGGGAGAAAAGGATTAGAGATTCCTTTCGCAGAACCAGATCTTCTTCTTCTGTGCAAATCTCCAGGCAGGTTTTTACTCCACCTCCCTCTGTCCCTAAACCATCCTTCCAATCACCTCCATCTGAACCAAAAATAAACTTCACCTTACCAAATCCTTCTCCATCAACCTCCTCCTCTCCCATTCTAAATCCCACTCCTCTAAATATTCTTCCCCCAACTCCTTCTGATAAGACTTTCTCACCAATTCCCTTTACAAATAATCCATCCTCATCAATCATTCTCTCAGTTATTCCCTCCTCCTCATCCACTGCACCTCCACCTTCTGTATCCCATCCCTTACCTACCAGAAAATCAAAACCCTTTTGTCCTCTCTACCCGGACTACAAATTCACCCTCAATCCGCCTGAACCTGAACTCTCTACCTACCTGGAACTTTTCAGATATGAGGTAATCAATGGCTTAGACCTTCTGAAGGAAGCCTTCCTAAATGGTCTGAATGATGTTTCTACAAGAAATATCTGGAAAAGATTTCGCAAGGTGTTTCAAGAAGAAGCAATGGGAGTACAGAAAAGACTAGTGGCTACTGCCCCACGGCCTCGTGGAATTCTGAGGAATTATGAAGACTTCTGGTTTGCTAGTCTCAAAGGAAGACATCTGTTGGAAGAGAAGCCCTTCTTGGATTAGATGGAACAATTAAGACTGGCTGCTGAAATGGAAGCAAATCCATGCAGGGATATTGTTATCTTTATTCCTGATTATCCTGTTCTGCTCGGAGACTTCAAGACTCTCTTTAACTATCTGAGGGAAAACCCTTCTGAGAAAGACCCAAGCTTGGTCATTCCAGAAGTTGTTGACCCACCAGAAGTTGAAGGTCCTTCTGCTCCCAGGAATCTAGCTGCCATTCTTCAGGCACTTGAGAATGGAGACTCGGAAATTCCTGCTGCAGAATATGGAGATGCTTCTATGCAAGAAGCAGATGTTGAAGATCATGTTGCTGAATCAGATCCTGTTGAGGAAATCCCTGCAAATGATCTATCCATGGAAGCTACAGATCAAGTTGCTATTCCTGTGGTTGAAAGCGGTGAAGCTTCTTCTGATGAATCTTCTCGTCTTGCAAGGACTCTGGAAGAAATTCAGAAGAGACAGGATGAGCAAAGCTCACTCAATGCTGAGTTTAGAGCTTTCATGGTGAGGCAAGATGGACACAACAATGAGGTTCAAGAGATGCTGGCCAAGATCCTGTCAAGGCTAGGGCCATCTTAGATTGAGTCTGTGTTGTTTCTTTCTTTTCGTTGCATCTGTTTTTGTGCATCTGATCTTACTTATCTTCATGTACTTCTGTACCTGATGTTTGAACTTCAATGAAATCATCTTCTTCCTCCGTGTGTTTCTTTTTGTTTGTCTCTGAATCTTTTCTGTTTTTTGATGATATGACAAAAAGGGGGAGAAATATGTGATAAATGATTTGATTTAATCAGTTGCTTTCACTAACAAGAACTGCAAGTTCTATATGGTTTAAGTGTTTTGCAGGTATAAAGAAGTGAAGAAAATCTTCAAAGCAAACACAAGAAGCAAAACCATAAGAAGCGTTATTCTGTAAAAAGAATAAGCTTATGGAAACTGAAGCAAGCTGAGTGCTGTCAAGCTTCAGAAATCAGAAGCAAGAAAGAAGAATGATCAGAATTTCTGATAATAGAATTTGATCCAAAATTTGTCTATTTGCTCTGACAAAATTCTATTTGCTCTAATACATTATTTTAAGCCTATATGGCTCTGATACATATCATGTGTTCTAATATACATTTTATGTTCTGACTCGTTCATGCTGACTTTTGTCGTTTAGTTTTTGTTCTGTAACATTTCAGGATGTAGAGATGCTCTGATGATGCTCTGGTACATTCAACAATGTTCTGATACAAATCTAGCATGAAGTGATGTTGGTAGAAATTCAAAGCTCTGAAGCTATCTGAGGGAAGCAGAAATCAGAAGCTGTGAATGTTCTAAAGATCCAGAAAACTCAAGTTCTGAAGCTGTCCTAAATGGAAGCAGAAATCAGAAGCTGTGAATGTTCTGAAGATCAAAGAAATTCAAGTTCTGAAGATGTCCTAGATGGAAGCAGGAATCAGAAGTTGTGAATGTTCTGATGATCAAAGAAATTCAAGTTCTGAAGCTGTCCCAAATGGAAGCAGGAATCAGAAGCTATGAGTGTTCTAGGGATCTAAAGAAATTCAAGTTCTGAAGCTGTCCAATGGAAGCAGAAGTCAGAAGCTATGAATTCTCTGAAGACAGAAGCTTATGTGATCGTCTCTACCAAAATAATCAGGGAAGTCTTTTATTAAAGTTCTTCGAGTATTTATTTCAGGGGGAGATTATTTATCTCAGGGGGAGATTGTTAATCTCAGGGGGAGACATATTCACATGCTTATGCTATAGCTGTGTAATTTGTCTTTTGCCGACTGCTCTTTATGATCGCAAATTCATATCATTTATATATGTTTTTGTCATCATCAAAAAGGGGGAGATTGTTAGAACAAGATTTGTTCTGATCAATTATCTTAGTTTTGATGATAACAATAATATGAATTTTGCTTAAGATAATATGGTACTCTAATCCATTGCAATTTCCTTTTCAGGAAATATATAAAGAGTATGCATAATTCAGCGCTCAGAAGCTTTGTCTCAAAGGGTTCAGCATGCAACATCAGAACATGGTCTGGCAAGACATCAGAAGATGGTCGAAGCAGAATCAGAACATGGGTCTATGGAAGCATCAGAAGAACATGAGATCAGAAGCACTGAAGTTCTGATGGTATCACGCTCAGAAGCACTTCAAGGTCAGAAGATCAGAAGATGCTTTGCACCAAGCTGTTTGACTCTGATGATATTCAAACGTTGTATTCACAAACATCAGATCAGAAGGAAGTACAAGTGGCAGGCTACGCTGACTGACAAAAGGAACGTTAGAAGCTATTAAAGGCAACGTCAGTAGACACAGCGTGAACAAGGCTCGAGGTAGTTGACAAAAGCGTATAACATTAAATGCGATGCTGTACGGAACACACAAAGCATTAAATGCACTCAACGGTCATCTTCTCCAACGCCTATAAATATGAAGTTCTGATGAGAAGCAAGGTTAACGAAAAAACACAATTTCTGTGAATATTAACTTGCTGAAACACTGTTCTATTCAAAGCTCAGAATCTTCATCTTCATCAAAGCTCACTACATTGCTGTTGTAATATATTAGTGAGATTAAGCTTAAACGTTAAGAGAAATATCACAGTTTGTGATTATAGCTTTTAAGAAGCAATTGTAATACTCTTAGAATTGATTACATTAAGTTGTAAGTAACTAGAGTGATCGTATGGATCAGAATACTCTAGGAAGTCTTAGAGGTTATCTAAGCAGGTTGTAACTAGAGTGATCGTGTGGATCAGAATACTCTAGAAAGTCTTAGAGGGTATCTAAGCAGTTGTTCCTGGAGTGATCAGTGTGTGATCAGAAGACTCTGGAAGACTTAGTTGCTGACTAAGTGGAGAACCATTATAATCCGTGCGATTAGTGGATTAAATCCTCAGTTGAGGTAAATCATCTCTGCGGGGGTGGACTGGAGTAGTTTAGTTAACAACGAACCAGGATAAAAATAACTGTGCAATTTATTTTTATCGGTCAAGTTTTTAAAGCTACACTTATTCAAACCCCCCCTTTCTAAGTGTTTTTCTATCCTTCAACTACTACTACTGGAAAGGTAAAATGAGACTCTTTCTCTTATGTCAAGATATAAATATGTGGTCCATCATTGAAACATGAAACTTCACTCCAATGACTGCTCCAACTGACGCTGCTCCTGCTGCCCCTAAACCTCAAGCGTCATGGACTCCTGAAGAGAAAAACCAGGTACTCTTAAACTCAAAAGCTTAATTTATTTTATCATGTGCTCTTAGCAGAGAAGAATACGATAGAATTGAAGAATGTAACACTGCCAAAGAGATCTGGGACAAACTCAAAATTCACCATGAAGGAACAAGTCATGTTAAAGAAGAAAGAATAGATATGGGAGTTAGAAAATTTGAAACATTTGAAATGAAAGAAGATGAAACCATAGACGAAATGTTCTCCAGGTTTACAATTATTATTAATGAATTAAGATCTCTTGGAAAAACTTACTCCCCTCATGAGAGAATAAGAAAATTACTTAGATGTCTTCCTAAAGTATGGAGACCAATGGTTACTGCTATAACTCAAGCTAAAGATCTGACAAATCTACCAGTTGAGGAACTTGTTGGTTCTCTTCGTGCTCATGAATGTATCATTCTAGAAGATAAACCACAAAAGAAAGTAAAATCAATTGCACTCAAGGCTGTTCAAAACTCAAAAGAAACTCAACCAAAAATTAAGGAGTCAAATGAATCACTTTCTGAAGATGAGGATGATTTAGCACTCATATCTAAACGCATTCAGCAAATGGTATTTCAAAGAGGACAAAACAAACAACCATTTCGAAGGGATACTTTAAAGGCTGAGATAGATAAAAGAAAAATCACATGCTTTGGATGTAACAAAGTTGGACACTTCAAAACTAAATGTCCTCAACAAAAAAGGTTCATCAAAGGAACACCATTCAAGAAGAAGTCAATGATGGCTTCATGGGATGACTCTGAAAATTCAAACTCAGACACTGACGAAGAAGAAGCAAATCTGTGCCTTATGACTACCTCTGAATCTGAAGTAAGTCCTCTTATATCCTGTAGTACTTGTCATGAAATGAATTTTATGTTTGACAATCTGCTAGAGGATTCAAACCTCTTAACTCAAAAATGTCTTTTCCAAAAAGAACAAATTTCAAACTTAATCAAAGAAAAGGAAGATTTAAAAAAAACCATTGATAAACAATCTATCACAATAACTAATTTATATAATGCTCACTCTTCTCTCTCCTCTAAACAAAAAGTACTACTTGAAAAATCAAATCTTCCAAAAATAGAAACTTTAGAAAACAAGATAGAAAATCTAACTCAGGATATCACAAAATTTGTTAGGTCTACTGAAACTTTTCAAAACATAATGGGATCACAATCAGGTATTTTTGATAAAGCAGGAATAGGGTTCAAATCCTCAAAAAACAAAAAAAATATATGAAACGTTTTTTACACCTCATATAAAAAAATTAGACTCAGGAAACACCACTCTAATACAAATAAAAAAATGTTGCTACTGTAAAAAAACAAATCACGAGGAGTCAAAATGTTATTTTAAAAAACCATTTAAACAAAACTATGTTAAAAAACAAAACAATATAATTCCTACATGGAAAGAGAAATCTCTATCCAAACCCATAAAATTTGTACCAGCTTCCAATCCCATACATGTTGTTCTTCCTAAAGAAAATTCTAACCCTAAAGGACCCACTCAAATCTGGGTACCTAAGAAAATGCTAACATCTTCTACAGGAATGTCTTCTCTCAATAAAGAAAAAAGTTTGGTACCTAGACAGCGGTTGCTCTCGTCATATGACTAGAGATAACGACTGCTTCATATCTCTAGAAAATAAGGATGGAGGATCAGTCACATTTGGCAACAATGAAAAAGCCAAAATAAAAGGTATTGGAACCATTGGTAAGAATGGTTCTGCTTTAATTAAAGATGTTCAGTTTGTAGATGGATTAAAACATAATTTGTTAAGTATAAGTCAGCTATGTGATAATGGTTATGAAGTTATTTTTAAACAAAATACTTGCATTGTGAAACATCCTCTTACAAATGAAACTCTCTTTTGTGGAACCAGACACAAAAATCTATATACTCTTTTCTTGAATGAAATTTCATCTGAAACCTGTTTTGCATCTCATGAAAATGAAAAATGGATTTGGCACAAATGTTGTGGCCACACCAACATGAGAACTATCTCAAACTTGATAAAATTTGAACTAGTAAGAGGCATTCCTAAAATAAAATTTAATAAAGATGCTGTGTGTGAAGCTTGCATCAAAGGAAAACCTGCAAAAAGTAGCTTCAAATCAAAAAACATTGTGTCTTCAAATAAACCTTTGGAACTCATTCACGTAGACTTGTTTGGCCCTGTCAAAACTTCAAGTCTTAGTGGAAAAAGATACGGGTTCGTAATTGTAGATGATTACTCTAGATTCACTTGGGTTCTATTTCTAAAACACAAAGATGACTCTTTTGAGGCGTTCAAAAACTTCTGCACAAAATTTCAAAATGAAAAAAGTTCTAAAATCATATCTGTGAGAAGTGATCACGGAGGAGAATTTGAAAACTCTATTTTTAAGCAATTCTTTGAGGAAAATGGAATCTCTCACAATTTTTCTTGTCCTAGGACACCTCAACAAAATGGTGTGGCAGAAAGAAAAAATAGAAGTCTTCAAGAAATGGCTAGAACTATGATAAATGAATCAAATGTAGAAAAATATTTTTTGGGCTGAGGCAGTTAATACATCTTGTTACATTATAAACAGAGTTACCATCAGAAAAATTTTGAACAAAACTCCCTATGAGTTATGGAAAAATAGAACTCCTAATATTTCATATTTTCGTGTGTTTGGATGTTATTGTTTCACCTTAAACAACAAAGATAATCTAGGAAAGTTTGATTCTAAATCTGACAAAGGGATATTTATTGGATACTCTCAAACTTCAAAAGGATATAGAATTTACAATCTCAAAAATCAATGTGTGGAAGAAAGCATGCATGTTATATTTAAAGAAACTAATGAACCTTCAAACATTGAAAGTCTTGATGATGAATTAGATGAACAAGAGGAAATTCTCGACAAAGAAATTCACGTAGACTCTATGGAAGTATCACTTCCAACTCCTCCAAAAAGTTGGAAAACTGTACCACATCATCCTCATGATGTAATTATTGGTGAAACCCCTGATCAAGTATGTACAAGACAATTCTTCAAAGACAAAAACAATAACCTAGCAATGATATCTCAAATTGAACCCAAGCATATAAATGATGCAATCCAAGATGATTCATGGATTCAAGCCATGACTGAGGAGCTTTCACAATTTGAAAAGAATCAGTTGGACTTTGTGCTAGATTCCAAACAGATCCCAAGGAATCTCATCTTACTGCTGTAAAGCGCATTCTCAGATATCTTATAGGTACAACTAACATTGGTCTTTGGTACAAAAGAAGTTCAGAATTTGACTTAAAAGCCTATTGTGATGCTGACTATGCTGGAGACAAAGTAGAAAGAAAAAGTAATAGTGGTGCATGTCAAATCCTAGGAGATGCTCTTACAACTTGGTCTTGTAAAAAGCAAAGTACTACTGCACTCTCAACAACTGAAGCTGAATATGTGTCAGCAGCTAACTGTTGCTCACAAATCATTTGGATAAAAAATCAATTGGAAGACTACTCTCTAAACTACTCCAAGGTACCAATTTATTGTGATAATACTAGTGCTATAAATTTATCAAAAAACCCTATACAACATTCCAGGTCTAAGCACATTGAAATAAAACATCATTTCATCAGAGGCCATGTTCAAAAGGAAGAGGTAGAATTAATTTTTGTACAAACTCAAAATCAACTAGCTGATATCTTTACCAAACCATTGATAGAAGAGAGATTCAATTTTTTAAAACAAAAGTTAAAAATCATTACTTGTCCTATTGAATCCTCAAAATAAAATAAAAAATCAATATCTTCAAAAATCCTTGTTAAACCTCGTTTTTATATATAAAAAAAGGGGGGGGGGACAAAAGGAAAAGTAAATTTTTGTCTGAAGCGACACATAGACAAAAGTGTTCATTTTTTTTATTAAAAATTTTCCCTTTTAACATCACATTTATGTCTAATCATTTAAGAAAAAAGGTGAAAAAGGTATATCTTTGCATTTATTGAAAAAATCTTATTTCCTTTTTTGATACCTTCCAAGCATGCTATCTTCACATACTTCACGATCTCCCGTCCCTTTTTTGCACAGTTTTCAAAAAATCAAATAGTAACCATGCATCATTACTTGTACTCTTCATCTTCCCCCACGCCTACACTCCACTCTTTATCATCCACCCAAATTTCTCATTCATCTCATCAAGCTTTTCGTATCCCAACCATTATCTTCTTCAATATTTCTGCAAACTCCAAAACCATGTCTTCTTCAAACATCAACCCTAAACCAGATATCAACCCTAAACCACAACCAACTATGTCTTCATCTGAAACCAACCAAGACATCCTAAACGAGAAACCAATCTCCTTCATCCTTCCAGAAAATCCCAAATCACCTGCAAAATCTGCTAAGACATCTAGAATCCGCAAGTCTTCTCGTCTTCAAAAAACCAAACCTGTGAAATCTACCATTGAAATTTCGGATGATTCTGATGAAGAAACTTGCCCAGAAGATGTTGAAGTCGAATCAACTCAGGATGTTATCTTCTCCTCTAAACGCGCTCTCGACCTCTTCAACTCTAAATGGAGGAACAGAAGTGTGATTTATGGAAAACCCATGGACTTTGAAAGCTTCACTGCCCGTGGCTACAACATTGAAGAGCTCATACTCGTTCAAGGTTGGAGAAAGATGTTAACCCTAGAAATCGAAACCTACCCAAAACTAGTTCGTTGCTTCTATGCACCAATCCATCAAGACCCCAATGATTTGACTCTCAAATCTACCATCAAAGGTATAACCATAACCCTAACTCCATCTCTAATCTGTGAAATTCTTAGCATTCCTGATTCTGGCACTCATCTCTTTGCAAAAGAATGGGTTGGATTGTACAACACCACTATGGATAATGTTTACCAGGAGCTACTTGTTGATACCACTAAACCCCTAGTGTCTTCAAATCTGAACCCTATCCCCCGTATTCTACACAAAATGTCCATTCACAACATCATCCCTCGAGCAGGAAGCCTAGAAAAACTGTCTAAGTATGACATTTTGGTGATTTTTCATCTCCTAAACCGTCGTCCCCTTCACCTAGGTTATCTCATCCTAAACTTTATGAAACACACATGCAGAAAGGGTAGAACTGCTCCATATGGAAGGTTTTTATCACTTGTGTTTAGACACTTTAAAATCCCCACTGATGATGCCACATCTTTCATGGGTGCTGGAGCCATTCATGGATGTAGGCTCTCCAAAATGAACCTCCCTGTACTTCAAATTCCTGTGCTTCAAAAACGAAAACGTTTAGTCAAAACTGCTGATGTCAAGAAAAAGGTCAAAACCTTCACCATAAAAGACCAAGCTGAACAAGAAATTGGTCATTTCATGTCCAAACCTACTAATGCTGAAGCCTCTAAAACTCCTTCCCCAAAAATTGAAAAAACTGAATCCCCCATCAAGGAACCCGTCTCCCCTTTCCATGAACCCACTGAACCAAATATACCACAAGAGATCCATTCATTAATTCCATCTGAAACTCCAGCCTCCAAAATCCCCCACATTCCAGTTTTTGATCACTCTCCCGTACACTCACCTGAACTGAATCTCAACATTACCTCCACTATTACTCCTCCTATGAATGATGATCTGGATGCTTTACTCTTTCAGCATCAAATTCTCAATCAATCTCATTGCACATCCTTCTCTAGCAGCTTTGATCCCAATGCTGAAACCCTATATTCCCTCATTCCACCTGTCCCTCAAAACACCTACTCAACCATTCCTACTATTGTCCCCAACAATGAGCCTATCTTCAATGAAAATCCGTTTGCTCCCGCTTCATCACCTATACTCAGCAGCCCCCCGTTGAAAATACCTTCAATGACTTCCTAAGTCAGGCTCCCATCTATGACTCGTATGGTTCTCCACAAGAAACAAATCAAGAAACCTTTGGCTCTCTAAATCTGCCATGGTTTAATACCACATCTGTTGATACTGCTCCAAACTCTTTCAAAGCTTTCAAAGAGGATCACTTGGCTAACTCAAGCTCATCCCAAGATGACTTGTCTGCTCTTCAAAAAGCAGTGGTTAGTCTTGGCAGACAGAATCAGGCCTTCTTTGAATGGCATTCCAAGGTGTTTCTTCCAAAAGCGTTCCCACACATTCCTCCTCCAAACATTCCGGACTTTGATTTCCCGTTTCTTCAGGCTCCACCTCACGGTCCTACTGATAATATCTAATTGCTAGCTTCATGACTATTTTGGCATTCCAAGGTGCAACCCCCTTCTTTTTGTGGTTGTCCAAAGGGGGAGAATCTATATTTATGTTGTTTATTTTGTTTACCTTGGATATTTTATGTTTTGAATTATGTTTGCCTATGCATTATCAAACATCTGAAAAATTAGTAGCAGCAAAAGTTTAGCTCTACTAATTTTAAAGCTGCATGCTTTATGCTTTTACTAAGGCTTTTATTAAGGATCCACTTTTGTTGAAAATGTATGACTATGTTTGGATCTCTCTTCTGTCTTTAAACTTGTTTGATAAATATCTCATGCATGATCATTTAAGAAAAAATGATAAAATATATATTTTAGATTATGCTAAAAAGATATATGCTATTTTTATCAAAAGAAGTATCTACTATGTTCTGGTTCAATCTTTTACAAAATATGTGCCACAAATTTTTTTTTCCAACCAGACTTCTCAAAAATAGACAACATATATTCAGGGGGAGCAAAAATCTAAAAACATCAGTTTCTAAAACAAAAATAAGTTAATATGTTCGCAGGGGGAGCTTAAACTAAAACAAAATCTAGAGTAAGTTGGTCATCCTCAAAAAGAGGGAGAATGTTGAAACACTTATGAGTTTTGAGGACAACATATTATCCTAACTCCTCTAACAAGTGTTCTTGCAGGTCCTCGTATTGTTAGACCTTATATATTTTGTTTTAGCTTTAACTTGATCTTATCAAAACATTGGGAAAAGCATCTAGTACAACTGACAGCATATTCCATCACATCAAAATAAACCAACGAGCATCTATTCAAAAGATAATGATCATCTACTCAAAGGACCATCCTCTGGTCTCCTCAAAGTACACTGCCAGATATAACAGATTGTTCATCTACTCAAAAGACTGGCTTCTGGTCTCCTCAAAGTACACATCCAGCTAAGAAAAGATATTTTATTATCTTGCAAGTACAAACGGTCATATTCATTCTAGCTCTTATATAACAAGCACCTCTTGCAAAGAAAAAGACAACTTTCTCATCCAAGCTTAATCTCATTTTGAATCAAAGTCAAAAAGCTTATCTTATTCATAAGAAGAGGAAGAAATAATTATCACTGCCAAATAGTGAATCATATTCAAATCATCCATTAAACACCTTTGTATATCTTCAAGAGATATAAAATCTTGTTTGTAACAAAAGAGAAAGAAAGTTCTAAAGTGATACTTTAGTGTGTGTAAAAGCCTTTTGAGGTTGTGTAAAGCATAACATTTTTATCCCTGGTTTAAAGGATAAAAGTGTAAGATATAAGAAAATCTCACTGTGTGTGAGGACTTGACTAACCCTTTTGGTGAACCAGTATAAACCTTTGTGTGTTCTTTATTATTAGTCTTATATTTTCTTATATCTTTCTCTCACACTTAAACTAAAATTTTAAGAGGTCACTATTCAAACCCCCCTTTCTAGTGACATTTATTTCCAACAATTGGTATCAGAGCTCGGGCTCTTAAAAAACTACACTTAACCGTGTTAGAGTAAAACAATCACAACAACCCAAAGAATGGCTGACCAAACAAAATTCATTGCTGAAGGAGGATCTTCCCACAGACCTCCACTCTTTAATGGAATTGACTACTACTACTGGAAAGGTAAAATGAGACTCTTTCTCTTATCTCAAGATATAAATATGTGGTCCATCATTGAAACATGAAACTTCACTCCAATGACTGCTCCAACTGACGCTGCTCCTGCTGCCCCTAAACCTCAAGCGTCATGGACTCCTGAAGAGAAAAACCAGGTACTCTTAAACTCAAAAGCTCAATTTATTTTATCATGTGCTCTTAGCAGAAAAGAATACGATAGAATTGAAGAATGTAACACTGCCAAAGAGATCTAGGACAAACTCAAAATTCACCATGAAGGAACAAGTCATGTTAAAGAAGAAAGAATAGATATGGGAGTTAGAAAATTTGAAACATTTGAAATAAAAGAAGATGAAACCATAGATGAAATGTTCTCCAGGTTTACAATTATTATTAATGAATTAAGATCTCTTGGAAAAACTTACTCCCCTCATGAGAGAATAAGAAAATTACTTAGATGTCTTCCTAAAGTATGGAGACCAATGGTTACTGCTATAACTCAAGCTAAAGATCTGACAAATCTACCAGTTGAGGAACTTGTTGGTTCTCTTCGTGCTCATGAATGTATCATTCTAGAAGATAAACCACAAAAGAAAGTAAAATCAATTGCACTCAAGGCTGTTCAAAACTCAAAAGAAACTCAACCAAAAATTGAGGAGTCAAATGAATCACTTTCTGAAGATGAGGATGATTTAGCACTCATATCTAAACGCATTCAGCAAATGGTATTTCGAAGAGGACAAAACAAACGACCATTTCGAAGGGATACTCAAAAGGCTGAGATAGATAAAAGCAAAATCACATGCTTTGGATGTAACAAAGTTGGACACTTCAAAACTAAATGTCCTCAACAAAAAAGGTTCATCAAAGGAACACCATTCAAGAAGAAGTCAATGATGGCTTCATGTGATGACTCTGAAAATTCAAACTCAGACAGTGACGAAGAAGAAGCAAATCTGTGCCTTATGACTACCTCTGAATCTGAAGTAAGTCCTCTGAATCAACGAAGATGTTGAAGGAAATTGTTCCTTTAGAGAAGTGAACTAAAGAGAAGCAAAGCGTTAGTCATCTGAAGGTTTTTGGTTCTGTGTGTTACAAACACATTCTAGAAGCTAGAAGGAAGAAGCTGGATGATAGGAGTAGAGTGATGTTATTGGTGGGGTACCACAGTATAGTTGCATACAGGCTCTATTGTCCAGAGACTAACAAAGTTGAAGTCAGAAGAGATGTCATTGTGAAAGAATTAGAAGTTTGGGATTGGAGAGAGTCTCAACCAACTTTTAATGTAGAGATAACTTTTGAAGAAGATTTAGAGTCAGAAGATGAAGAATCTTTTGAAGATGAGTCAGATGGTGAATCTGATTCTGATCCAGATTTTGATGATGATCCAGAGTCTGGTGGTAGTCATGATTCTGGAAGGGAAAACTCTGAAGACATAGAGTCTGGAGGACAAGCTTCTGGAGATGATCATGAAGGTGGTGACTCTGGAGTAGCTGACTCTGAAGTAGCTCAGCGACCACAAAGAGTCAGAACTATACCATGAAGGTTTGCAGATTTTGACATGTTGCAAGACACAGAAGTTGACTCAGAAGGAGAGGTCATTCAGTGTGCCATGTTAGTAGATTCTGAACCAATGGGTATTGAAGAAGCGCTCAAGAAGAAAGTCTGGCTGAATGCCTTGAAAGAAGAACTTGAGGCTATAGAAAGAAACAAGACTTGGAAGCTGACAGAACTTCCAAAGAAGAAGAAAGCCATCAGTGTCAGATGGGTTTTCAAGGTAAAGCTGAAGCCAAATGGATCAGTTGGTAAACACAAAGCAAGGCTAGTGGCAAGAGGTTTTCTTCAGAAACCTGGACTAGATTACTTTGAGGTGTTTGCTCCTGTAGCTAGACATGAAACAATCAGATTGGTGATTGCGTTAGCTACAAACAGAGGTTGGTCCTTGATGCATCTGGATGTAAAGTCTGCATTTCTGAACGGTCCATTACAAGAGGAGGTATACGTGTCACAACCCCCTGGCTTTATGAAAAAGAATCAGGAAGGGATGGTGTACAAATTACACAAAGCTCTGTATGGATTGAAGCAAGCACCCAGAGCTTGGAATTTGAAAATTGATTCATTTTTCAAGAAGCAAGGGTTTCAGAAGTGTGAGATGGAATATGGAGTCTATGTGCAACATTCTGGAAGCAATATGATTCTGTTGTGTCTTTATGTTGATGACATATTTCTTACAGGGAGTTGTCCAGAAGATTTGATGAAGTTCAAGAAGGTGTTGATGAATGAGTTTGAGATTACAGACCTTGGGAAAATGTCATATTTTCTAGGGATGAAGATTCTGTACTCAGAAGATGGTATCATTCTGCACCAGCTGAAGTATGAGTTAGAACTTCTGAAGAAATTCAAGATGGAGAATTGCAAAGCTGCTGTTACACCGTCAGAAACGAATCAGAAGTTGGACTCTGACTCTGAAGGTGAAGATGTTGATGCTATGATCTTCAAACAGCTGGTGGGTTCTCTGAAGTATTTGTGTAATACCAGGCCTGATATATGCTATGCAGTTGGATTGGTTAGTAGGTTCATGAGTAAACCTAAGTGGTCCCATTACCAAGCTGCTGTCAGAGTCTTGAGATATGTCAAGGGAACTTTGAAATATGGCATATTGTTTCCTTTTGGGAGAAAGGAAGAATCAGTGTTATTGAGTTATTCTAACTCTGATTGGTGTGGAGACAGAGTTGATAGAAGGAGTACCTCTGGATATCTGTTTATGTTTCTGGGAGGTCCCATTTCTTGGAGTTCCAAGAAGCAAGCTGTTGTTGCTCTATCAACCTGTGAAGCTGAGTACATTGCAGGCATTGTAGCTGCATGTCAAGCTGTGTGGCTTCTGAACTTATTGGAAGATTTGAAGATTAAAGTGAAGAAGCCTCTGAAGCTGATGATTGATAACAAGTTTGCAATCAATCTTGCCAAGAATCCGTTGTTACACGGAAGAAGCAAGCATATTGAGACTAAGTATCATTTTTTGAGAAGCCAAGTCCAGAATGGAACATTAGAAGTTGTGCACTCTAGCACCCACAAGCAGATGTCAGATGTTCTGACGAAGGCAATCAAGACGGATCAATTTCTGCTCTTAAGGGATGGAATTGGCGTTATCAGCTTTGATTGAAGAATATGAATTAAGGGATGATATTGAAGAGTAATTTAATATTCAGAAGATGAGCATCAGAAGAACTGATGTGGGCTGATCTTCTGATGGTTACTCAGAAGATAGTGTTGACCATAAGATGTTACCTTTTGGGTCCCATTAGCTTAGTTGTTTTGTAGTAAGGGTACTTTAGTATTTTGTAGTACTGTACGGTTCGTACCCTAAACTTGTTCACTAAGTTTAGTCTGTTAGGGCTTAGGTGGCAATTTTTCTTTTGTATAAATAGCCTTGTAGTAGCTATCATTTGTTAACAACGCAAGTAGAATATACAACTTTATTTTCTCATTAATCTTTGCGCCGTTATTCCTTTTGTTCATTCTCTTTGTCATCATCTTTATTCATTGTGCACCAACATTATGTATAATTTTAAACTGGAATTTGTATGTTGTATAATTTTCCTCAATACATAATAAAAATGGAGATGACTAATCTCTTTACTAACGCCTACTTAAATAATATTTTTATTTAGAAACATTGGTATCAAGTATTTATTATATCAAATCATCTTATTCTTGGTTAACTTTGAAGTTAAATCCACTCCATATTCAAATAATGAGTTGGTTTTGAATTTGGAACCCCAAATAATATGAAAATATTCATCATTTTGTTTGGATCATCATGTATGAAAAATTATCTACCAACTATACACGAGTCTTTCATCATATGTGCTGTCAACAAATGCCTCTTACACACTCTTAGCGATTTATAAATATAAATGGATGACAATTAATGCGGTCGCCAATCACAACCCTTTATTTCTCATTTGTTGTTGGATGATTTGGAAATCTCGTAACGAAGAATCTTTCAAAAACAACAGTCACTCTCCCCAGAATATTCTTGACCAAATAACTATTTTTTTACACTCTACCAAGCAGGCTTTTGGTGGTTCTAATAAGATATCAACTCCTAGACTTATGTAAATGTAGATGGTAGTTCCATTGGTAATCCAAGGTCATCCGACTTTAGTGGTCTTTTGAAGAAATTTATGTTGGTTGGATCATAGGACTTGCAAGAAGTTGTGGTTTCACCTCTAACATTAATGCAGACTTTCAAGTCCTTTCTCATGGTCTTAATATTGTTTGGAATCATGGTTTCAAAAATGTGATTTGCGAGTTTCTCTCAACAACGCCGAAGTTTATTCAAGAGGGTGTGCCTTATACTCATTCTTTTGCATCTCTGGTGAATTATATCGAATCTCTTATTCTTAAAAAGTGATAACTTTTCGTTGCTCACACCTTACGCGAAGAGAATGCTAGTACTGATTGGCTTGCTAAATTGAGATTCTCGTTTGTTCAACAATAAAGAGTGTTTTCTATTTGTCCTTCCTTCTTTAGTTAATATCTGTTTAACAGACTCTATGAGAATTTAATTCTTAAGAGTTTAATTTTTCGTTGATTCTTTTTTTTCATTGATAAAAAATAAGATTAAATATGTTTTTGGTCCTTATAAATATCTCAAGTTTTATTTTTAGTCCATATTAAAAAATATATATTTTAGTCCTTACAAATTTTTTATACATGCAGTTTTAGTCCCTACTATTTTCTAAAATTTTAAATTTTTTTAATTACCCTTTAACTTTTAATTTGAATAATTTTTTTTATACAAGTTTAAAATACTGTAAAATATTTATTTACCAAATTTTAGAATTTTTTAAAATGAGATGAATTAAATATGAATTTTTTTAATTTCAAAAGATAATGATAAAAGTAATGAAAATCTCAACTTAGAAATCAAGTTTTGAGTTCTTTTTGTTCAAGAAACTTTTTATCACGTTCTAAACATGTTTGTAAAATAACCATTCAAAATACACATTGGTTTAATAGCATGGACGAAAATTATGTGCATAATAATGTTGTAGGGACTAAAACATGCTATTTTTTTATAGGGATTTGAAGCAAATTAAATTTAATAATTTTATACGGACCATAAATATATTTAACCCTAAAAAAATAATATGTACTTGCATATTTTTTAAATCATATTGGATGAAAATAGTCAATATTATTTATGAAGTTTTTTATTAGATTAAATTATATTAAAATCTTGTTTATTTTAAAAGAAAAATCTTGAGTGGCTAAAAAAAGTAAGTATACTATTATAATCATAATCAGACGGACTACACAAATATTTAGTGTATGTTTTGTTTCTATTTTAAAAGATGCAAAAATAATTTTACAGATATAGAATTGATGACGTGTCTGGTTCATCAAAATTATAATTGACTATGACCTCAAAATTCATTTTACTTAAATTTAAAGTTTGTAGTTTTGAAACTAAACATGATTTTTACAATGAAATATATCGTTCAACTTACCTTTGCATGAATGTATCCAAAAATATTTCACTTTAGGAACAACTTAATTTTAGCCAAAATCAATTTTATAGAATCAATTGATTCAAAATTAATTTCCGTCAAAATCGAACACATATCATAGATAAGTTTACATTTTGAAGGCTCTATCCATTGCGGGCCACAAAATTAGGTGGTTTGCAAAAGACTATTTATTTTCAATATGCTCAGTACAAGGGGCTATTTTATTTTTAATAACATAACGACTTTTATTTTGATCCTCAACTTTTCAAACCAACTCACATTTGTACTTTTCATTTAGTCTCTTAGTTAAAATTGATGTGGAAATAAGAATGTTGAGAGAAAAATACGTTTCACTTAATGTATTTTTGATTGAATACTGAATCACAAATTAAATGTGGATTTGATATCCTATTTTGTATCGTATCTTTGGAGCGGGGTTCATTTTGGTCCCTTAATAAAACGACAATTTTGATTTCCCAAATTTACAAACTATTTTAAGTTTATCCTCCTGAGTCATTTTATTTAAACGCTGTTAGTTTCCCTAATGATTTGTCCTAGTTAGCTGCGACGTAAGAGCAAACCCTATAAACCAACACTTATCTTCTTCTTCAACGTTACTCTTCCTCGTTCTTCATCTTCAACGTTCTTCTTCTTCCTCAACCTCTAACATTAAGGTTTTGTGCATCTTCTTCTTTTGCATCTCCATCAAATATAAGAACATGTTCAACTTTTAGGGTTCAATTAATAGTACGAGTTAAGGCATCTCCAAATCTAGATCCGAAGTAAAAGGATGAAAGCTTCAAATCCGTACCCAAATGGTTCTGGAATTGGTGGAGAAGAGATTAACACATCGTAATTTAGGGGTTATTGATCCGCTGTCGCTCGCGGGTCAAAAGGAGTAGTTTTCAAAAAAACGTAGTATAGCGACAATGGCTCGAGTCGTATCGCAAGGATTCTTGATTCTATTAACTAAAAGCAAAGTCGAATTTGGGGGGGGTTGGTTTGGTGGTCGAATTACAGAAAAAGAAGCGCTTAAAATAAGTGATTCTGAAATAAGCTGTTTTGAAAAAATGATTATTGAAATAAGCCAATCTACTGAATCAGTTCCTACTATCATCGATTATCATAATTTTAATTCCCTAAGCGGATTGTCTATTCCTATTTGGATACAAACTCAGTGACAAGCGGTTAAGTTTGTGAGAGGTATGATCCTATTGTCCGAATTAAGCAAACGGGATAGATTTTCATGGATTAAGCAAACATGATTGATCAGGCACAAAAACGGATTAAGCAAACGTATCGTGCCTAGGTTAGGATCATACAATCAACCAAATTTAATCAATATATTTCATGTAATTGAATTAAGCAAACAAGAACACAAAACATCATCGAAAGGAATTAAACTAGAATTAACATTATAATAATCTCAAGTATTGGAACCTGAATTACAGTAGATCGACTCAAATGCGATTAGTTCTCCATGAGTTCGTAAAAGCCCTCCATCCAAATCGTGAACAGTGTATTCGTGAATAGTGTTTCGGCTGCTGCCCTAGGAGAAACTAAGACAACCCGTTTTACAATCCAACTGGGTCAAACATACGACCCAGGCCCAAAACTAATGACCCGAAACTGAAATAAAACTATTGCTGCAACTTCAACGAATATTCTGGCCCTTCTACAGTCCGATTCTGACTTTGACTCCAACATAAGAATTGTAGCTCTTTCTCTTAGCTTTCCGGCGATTATTAGAACGCCTCAATTGGACTCCTGGAACTCCAGATATGATCGTTTCCGTTCAGACTGTTAATGCTGAAAAATTAATACGAAAAACAAATAAGTGCAAAAATAAAATAAAATATAAAAACATATTAAAACATAAAAATAAATAAAACAAACCGAAGAAATGCTTGAGTACAAACATGGAAGAACGTGCATTAAAATCCACTGATCAAATTCCCCCACACTTGAACTTTTGCACTCCGAGCAAAATGAAAAGAAAGCAGAAATACATCAACAGTTACTCATCCTAGGCTACAAATCTTCTTCGGTTAAGTTTGCATCGACAGGTACTAATCTTGCACACTAAGGACATTGTAATAACACTAACCACAGATATGCAGACATAAGGCTCCTAAATACACAAACCAATTCAAATCATATTATTATACCATAGCCTAACTTACTCATCCTTTTTGCTCTTTTTCATTCAGGCGCAATCACATTAAGCCCGTTATCTCCACACACTTATAGCAGGACAACCGGTTAGTGACTCTGATCCTTTTGCACGGGGTTCCGGTACTTGTGTGGCATAACCCTTTGCTTACTCAGATGTAGTTGCGGGGGATCGGACCGTAATCCTCCCTACCAAGTTCAGCACCAGAAACCGCTGAACCAACTAACAAAGAGTTTTGAAAACTTTTTTTTTTGGAAGATTACACAACCGTTGGGTTAAGTGACCGGGTGAGGATCACCAAAATTAGAAGGTGTATTACCTTTTTCTTTTCTCTTTTTTTTTTTCTTTTCTTTTCGGAACATTCACTTATATTCATCGGCTTCCTGCGTAAAGTGTGTGAGAGATGGTGCCGACTGCTGAAATAAACTACTCAAGAGCTGTCAAAGAATGAGAAATTAAGGCTAAAACATAATAACAAATTCAAATCAATTTCCGTATGCAGGAGACTTACGGTGCTAGAACGATACCGATCTTGTGAATTTTTCCCAAGTCTCCGCAAACCCGACTCAAATCAGTGTGTAGCCTAAAACTTTCAAGAAGATGCATTTTTTATTGAAATTAAACAAACAAAAAAAAAACAAATAAAACACACAATTTCCTCCCCCACACTTAAACTAAGCATTGTCCTCAATGAAAGGACATTACTAATAAAGTAGAGAGAAGGAAATAAGGACTCCCTGATCAAGTTGCAGTGTAGTCAGGTGCTTCTAAAGAAAGCTCCTCTATGCTGACATTTTCAGGCACCGAACTTTCATGGAATAACTTCAGCCGCTGCCCGTTAACCTTGAAGACTTTGTCAGTACCTGCACTTTTTATTTCTACTGCACCATGAGGAAAAACATTAGTAACAACAAAGGGGCCAATCCATTTGGATCGAAGTTTCCCAGCCATTAGCTTAAGGCGGGAGTTAAACAGTAAAACCTGTTGGCCCACAGAAAATTCCTTCCTAGAAATCATTTTATCATGAAAGTGCTTAGTTTTTTCTTTATAAATCCTAGAGCTCTCATAAGCCTCTAATCTAAGCTCTTCCAACTGTTGCAATTGGAGTTTTCTTTCAATACCTGCTTGTTGCATCTCCAAATTACAACTCTTCACCGCCCAAAAAGCACGGTGTTCTATCTCAACAGGAAGATGACATGCCTTACCAAAAACAAGTCGATAAGGAGACATCCCAATGGGTGTCTTGAAAGCTGTCCTTTGAGCCCAAAGTGCGTCTTCTAGACGACGGCTCCAGTCTTTCCTGTTTGGCTGCACCATTTTCTCTAAAACCTGTTTGATCTCCCTGTTGGAGATCTCAGCTTGCCCATTAGTCTGTGGGTGATATGCAGTAGAGACTCTGTGCACAACTCCATACTTTCGGAGTAAGGCTTCCATGGTGCGGTTACAGAAATGAGTGCCTTGGTCACTTATGATAGCTCGCGGTATTCCAAACCTGCAAAAGATATTAGACCTGACAAACTCTGCAACAACTTTAGAATCATTAGTCCTAGTGGGGATAACTTCCACCCACTTTGAAACATAATCGACAGCAAGTAAAATGTAAAGGAAACCAAATGATACAGGAAAAGGACCCATGAAATCAATTCCCCATACATCAAATACCTCACAGAAAAGCATAGGCTGCTGAGGCATTTCACTCTTGCGAGTGATGTTTGTACCTGCTATCTGGCACTCTTTACAAGTGCGATAAATCTCAAAAGCATCCTTAAAAATAGTTGGCCAATAGAAGCCTGAATCAAGGACTTTTCTCGCAGTCCTTTGAGGACCGAAATGTCCGCCGACTTGAGATGCATGAGAAAATTTCAAAATAGATTCAATCTCATTGTCGGGGACACATCTCCTGATTACCTGATCACTACCAAACTTCCATAGATATGGATCATCCCAAACATAATATTTGGCATCACTCTTGAGCTTGTGAACCTGTGATCTAGATGCACCTGTAGGAAAAACACCAGCAGCAAGAAAATTAACAATGTCAGCAAACCAAGGTGTAATCCCATGCAAAAGAAACAGCTGCTCATCAGGAAAGTCATCCTTAATAGGAAAAGGATCTTCATCTCTCTCTATCCTGCTCAAGTGGTCAGCCACTAAGTTCTCAGCTCCACTTTTGTCTTTAATCTCAACATTAAATTCTTGGAGCAGCAACATCCACTGAATCAATCTCGGTTTTGCATCCGGCTTCTTCAGCAAGTACTTTAAAGCTGCATGGTCAGTAAAAACAACAACCTTGGAACCTAGCAAATAAGATCTGAATTTGTCAAGAGCAAAAACAATAGCTAGCAGTTCTTTTTCAATGGTAGTGTAATTTGACTGTGCAGAATCTAAAGTCCTAGAAGCATAGTAAATAACGCGGGCAGCCTTGTCAACCCTTTGTGCAAGGACAGCCCCAACAGCATAATTCGAAGCATCACACATAAGCTCAAAAGGAAGTGTCCAGTCAGGGGGCTGAATGATGGGAGCGGAGGTCAATGCTTTCTTCAAGAAGTCAAACGCTTGTTTGCATTTGTCATCAAACTCGAAAGTGATGTCATTCTTCAACAAGTTCGACAGTGGAAGAGCTATCTTGCTGAAATCCTTGATGAAACGCCTGTAAAAACCTGCATGACCAAGAAAAGAACGAATCTCGCGAATGCAAGAAGGGTAAGGCAGTGTAGAAATCACATCAATCTTAGCAGGGTCAACAGAAATTCCTTTTTCAGAAATAATGTGACCAAGAACAATTCCCTGCTCAACCATAAAATGACACTTTTCATAATTCAATACAAGGTTAGTCTCAATGCATCTTTCTAAAATCAAGCTTAAACTGTTCAAGCATGCATCAAAAGAAGAACCATAAACAGTAAAGTCATCCATAAACACTTCCATGCAATTTTCAATAAAATCAGAGAAAATACTCATCATGCATCATTGGAAAGTGCCAGGAGCATTGCAAAGGCCAAAAGGCATCTTCCTGTAAGCAAATGTACCGAATGGGCACGTGAAAGTGGTCTTTTCTTGATCTTCAGGTGCAATATGAATCTGAAAGTAACCTGAAAAACCATCAAGAAAACAATAATGTGATTTACCAGCTAGCCGTTCAAGCATCTGGTCAATGAACGGCAAAGGAAAGTGATCCTTTCTAGTAGCCTGGTTTAGTCTCCTGTAATCAATACAAACTCTCCAGCTGTTCTGGACTCTAGTGGGAACAAGTTCATTCTTTTCATTTTTTACCACTGTGAGTCCAGATTTCTTAGGTACAACCTGCACTGGACTCACCCACTTACTGTCAGAGATAGGATAAATGATACCTGCTTGCAAGAGTTTGGTTACCTCTTTCTTTACAACATCAAGAATCAAAGGATTAAGCCTCCTTTGGGGCTGCCTTACTGTTTTCGCTCCATCCTCAAGTAAAATCCTGTGCATGCACATCGAAGGACTAATACCTGGAAGGTCGGCTAATGTCCACCCGATTGCTTTCTTGTGCTTCTTCAATACCTGCAAAAGTCTGTCCTCTTGATTGAAATCAAGGTTAGAAGAGATAATAATAGGAAGTTTTTCATTATGCTCCAAGTAAGCATATTTCAGGTTCCCAGGGAGCTCTTTTAGCTCTAAGGACGGGGGCTGAATGATGGATGGAAGGCTTGGGGCAGCCGGGATGTCAAGAGCATCGACGGCAAAAATAGCCTCATCGGTAACAACTTCACCTGTAGGAAATGTATCAGGCTGCAAGGAAGCATCAATCTCAGCACAAAGGGCACAAACGTTAGTGTCAGTGCAGTCAAGACATGAATAATTATCATCAAAATCAGAGAGAGATGGAAAATCAAGTGAAAATAATTCAGAACAACTCTCATCAACTAATTCAGAAATCAACTCAATGTTAAAAACCGAATGCTCCTCCACAGGGTGTTTCATGGCATCGAAGATATTAAATTTTGCGACGATGTCACCAAATTCCGTGGACATGGTTCCATCATCAACATCAACTTTTGTCTTCGCCATTTTCATGAACGGTCTGCCTAAGATGATGGGAGCTCTGCTTGACTTAGTTTCTCCTTCCATGTCCAGAATGTAAAAATCTGCAGGAAAAATTAAATCGTTAACTTGAACGAGGACGTCTTCCACTATGCCGGTGGGACGTGCATTGCTCCTGTTCGCCAGTTGAACGATTAAACCTGTATGCTGCATGGGACCAAGGCAAAGGTTATTATAAATAGAAGTAGGCATAACATTAATGCCCGCTCCTAAATCAAGCAAACAATTATCAAATTTCTTATCCCCGATGGTACAAGGAATAGTAAAAGTTCCCGGGTCTTTGCACTTTTGTGGCAAGACCTGAGAGATGGCCGAAACACTTTGTTCGGGCTGAATGAAAGCAGAGATGCTTCTTCCCAAGTTGACTCTGTCACTTCCTTTTACTTTTCTCTTGTTTGTACACAAATCCTTCAGAAACTTTGCATACCTTGGAACTTGCTTAATCACATCAAGAAGCGGAATGTTTACCGCTACTTTCCTAAACATATCCAGAATTTCTTTTTTTTTGTCTCCCTCCTCAATTCTTTTATTTTTCAGAACTCTATGTGGGAAAGGAACTGGTGGCACATACTCATTTTCTTTATTTTTTTCAGTTCCGACCACAACAGAAGAAGGAGAAGAAAGCTCAGCTGGAGGAGGTTCAGAAGAAGAAAGTTCAGAAGTTACCTCAATGATTTTTTTTATTTTTTTCAGGGGCTGGTTCTGTAACCTTTCCGGATCTCAAAGAAATAGCACTCACATTAGCATTACCATTCGGATTGACAACAGTTTGTGCTGGAAGTTGGTTCGAACCTTGAGCTTGCATATTATTTATTTGAGTAGCAAGTTGTCCCATCTGTGTGGTCAAGGTCTGGATGCTAGTGTCGGTTCTTTGTTGAAACTGAAGGTTGTTCACGGCCATTTGTTTAACAAGATCTTCCAAGGATGGTCCGGAAGTAGTAGCTGGAGGAGTGTGATGTGGCTGGGGTAATGGAACGGTGAGCTGTTGTTGGGAAGGCTGCTGATTTCCATATCGAAGGTTGGGATGATTCCTCCAATTGGGGTGATATTTGTTGGTGGACAAGTCAGGAGTGTTGTTGTACCTGTTCTGGTTGTAAAGGTTGGCTGCATAAGCTTGAGGCAGCTCGGTAACAGTATCATCTTTCAGAAGAGGACAAGTATCAGTGGGATGATCATGAGTTGTACAAATGCCACATACAGTTGCTATTTGAGGTTTCGCTACTGCAAGTTGTTTGACTAAAGCGGTCAGCTCATCAAGTCTGGTTTCTAAAGCTCTGTTCGAGGAACCTTGAATTTGATGTACACCCTTGGTTTGGACAGAATTGATTCGAGTGGTGAACTGCTGGGAATTTAGGGACATATTTTCAATGAGGGCCCTGGCAGCAGCTGGAGTTTTGTCAACAAGTGCTCCACCACTAGCAGCATCAAGAATGTTTCTATCCATAGGTAACAACCCCTCATAAAAGTACTGAATGAGAAGTTGCTCGGTAATCTGATGTTGAGGGCAGCTTGAAACCAACTTCTTGAACCTATCCTAGTATTCAGCCAATGACTCGTTGTCATGTCTAATGCCACAAATCTCTTTTCGGATTGAAGCAGCTCTAGAGGCAGGAAAGTATCGCTCCAAGAACACTCTCTTCAGAGCATTCCAGCTTGTGATTGAATTCGGTTCAAGATCATATATCCAGTCCTTCGCTGCACCCTGCAAAGAAAAAGGAAAAGCACGAAGTTTGATATGATCTTCAGTTATCCCTTCAGGCTTCAATGGTGTAGAGCACACCACCTGGAATTCCTTCAAATGTTTGTGTGGATCTTCACCTGCAAGACCATTAAACTTTGGCAACAAGTGTATTAAACCCGATTTTAATTCAAAAGGAACAGCAACAGCATCATATTCAATACACAAGCCATTATAATAAACATCAGGGGCTGCAAGTTGCCTTAGAGTTCTATTTTCAGCCATTTCAAAAACAAGTTCAGAATCAGAATCAAACAAATTATGCAAATAATCAGACTCAGAATCAGACTTAGCTATGGTCGGTGAAGGTGAACTATTGCTAGCCTGGCCTGCTCTACGAAGTGTGTGCAAGGTTCTCTCTACCTCAGGATCAAAATCAACAAGTTCAGGACAGGAAGACCTAGTAGCCAGGACTAGTGCACAGCAAACGCAGCAACAATCGTGAAAATGCCAACTATGTCCCTAAAACAAACACAATGAAGCAAATCGATTAAAAATAATTCAAAAAAAATAAACTGACACCGGAAATAATCTAATGACGTAAAAATAGAATTTTGATATTTTTTTCGGAATTTTTCGACTCTATGAAAACAGAAAATAAATCATTAAAAATAGTAAAAAGGCTTTTTTCACACCTAACTGTCGGGACAGATTTTCGAAACGGTGAAATTTTCCCAAAAACCGATTTTTCGACTTAAAAGGCGTTATGGCCGAAACCGTGAGGAACCTATGGCCAAAACACAAAAACACTACACCTAAGACTCTAATATCAGTTAATATTCACAAGAATCCCCGGCAATGGCGCCAATTTGATCCGCTGCCGCTCGCGGGTCAAAACGAGTAGTTTTCAAAAAAACGTAGTATAGCGACAATGGCTCGAGTCGTATCGCAAGGATTCTTGATTCTATTAACTAAAAGCAAAGTCGAATTTGGGGGGGTTGGTTTGGTGGTCGAATTACAGAAAAAGAAGCGCTTAAAATAAGTGATTCTGAAATAAGCTGTTTTGAAAAAATGATTATTGAAATAAGCCAATCTACTGAATCAGTTCCTACTATCATCGATTATCATAATTTTAATTCCCCAAGCGGATTGTCTATTCCTATTTGGATACTACAAACTCAGGGACAAGCGGTTAAGTTTGTGAGAGGTATGATCCTATTGTCCGAATTAAGCAAACGGGATAGATTTTCATGGATTAAGCAAACATGATTGATCAGGCACAAAAACGGATTAAGCAAACGTATCGTGCCTAGGTTAGGATCATACAATCAGCCAAATTTAATCAATATATTTCATGTAATTGAATTAAGCAAACAAGAACACAAAACATCATCGAAAGGAATTAAACTAGAATTAACATTATAATAATCTCAAGTATTGGAACCTGAATTACAGTAGATAGACTCAAATGCGATTAGTTCTCCATGAGTTCGTAAAAGCCCTCCATCCAAATCGTGAACAGTGTATTCGTGAATAGTGTTTCGGCTGCTGCCCTAGGAGAAACTAAGACAACCCGTTTTACAATCCAACTGGGTCAAACATACGACCCAGGCCCAAAATTAATGACCCGAAACTGAAATAAAACTAGTGCTGCAACTTCAACGAATATTCTGGCCCTTCTACAGTCCGATTCTGACTTTGACTCCAACATAAGAATTGTAGCTCTTTCTCTTAGCTTTCCGGCGATTATTAGAACGCCTCAATCGGACTCCTGGAACTCCAGATATGATCGTTTCTGTGCAGACTGTTAATGCTGAAAAATTAATACGAAAAACAAATAAGTGCAAAAATAAAATAAAATATAAAAACATATTAAAACATAAAAATAAATAAAACAAACCGAAGAAATGCTTGAGTACAAACATGGAAGAACGTGCATTAAAATGCACTGATCAGTTATTCATCTTCTTTAAAAAAGCAATGGGGTCCTAGCTGTTTCTATATAAACTTGGATGTGCTTAGAAGGGAAAGAACAATTAAGAATTTTGGGAAGAAATTTTGGGGATGTCCACACTATAAGATATGAATTTGCAAGTGTTTTTGATCTCCACTCTTTAGCTGTTATGGATAACAATTTTGTATATTCATGCAGGGGTATGCTAAAAATGGATGTGATTATTTGTTTGGTATTATCATGTAGTGAAAGATAATAACGACATATTTATCATGAAGCAAAAAAAGAGATTGTAAATGTTAGCAAAAGAAAATGAAGATCAAAGAGGCAAAACTGACGCACAAAGGAAAGAGCTAGAAGACCTTCAAGTGGCTCTCAAGAAAGTGGAATAATTTCTAAAAATTTATGTTTCTTATATGTCATTGAAGTTGTAATGATAATTTAGATGAATGAAATAAAATTTTTAAAATTTAGTCTTTCCTATTAATACATTTTTATGATATGGTCTGTATAAGCTTTATTTGTAAACATGATTTGTACCAGTTATTCACCTTATGTAAACATATTCTGGTCTTATAATTGTATTGGAAAAACAATCTTGTAAACATATTTTGATTTGTACCATTAAATATGATTATTAAACAAACTTGTAAACATGAGTTGTATTATTAAACTCCATACATTAATTTATAAGCCCATAAAATATAGAGTAAGAAAAACTTGAAGGTAAGAAAAACACGAGAAACAGGGGTTGAATGGTATTAGTTTTTTCTTTCTTTTGTACGGTACTCTTTTCGGATTCTGAACACAAAGTCTAAAATCTGATTGTTTGCAGCAAATAGACAAGTTCTGAGGTAGAGAGTAAACTAAAGAAAGACACGGGAAATTTATCCTGGCTTCTCCCACAAAACAAGAATAGTCTAGTCCTCTTCCACTTCCAAGGGATTTCACTATAATAACTTGTGATTATAATTGCTCAAGCACACAAGCAAGAGACTTCTAATGCACAAACACACAAGTAAGAGACTTCCAATACTCAAGCACACGGGAAATAGATTTCAAATGCTCGAGCATAAAAGCAAGAGACTTCTAACAATTTATCATAATCAGATAAAGTATTGTTTGAATATTATACTTGATATACAATTAGAGGTGTAAACAAAATATAACTCAATAAGACTTAAGTGTTTCTAAGATATACAAATGTTAAGAAATTCTAAGTTAAACTTGTGCTTTTGACTTGATAGAGTAACATCTCTTTTGATTGTCAAAAATTCATTGTTTTTCTTCAAGTCTCCAACACTTTATATAGAGAGACAGAAAAATAGTCGTTGAAGAAAAGGGATTGCTTAAGAGAGTCTTGGAGAAGATTGATCAAAGACGTTGAAATGTTTCTTGATATGGATAATGCCATCAAAAAGATATTTGAATTTCCTTTACTTTAAAAGGAAATACCTGTTGCATCCCTGCTGTCTGTGCAGATTTTTGCTTAGTTCTGCACGTGATCAGAAGAAGACAAAATGGCCTTTGAGTCTGATAGGGACCTTTTAGAGTCTTCTTGATCCTTGCGTTGACCAGCTTCTAAGTCTGAGTCTTTAGAGTCTGGATCCCACCTTCTGATCCTTCAGAGTCTGGACTTCAGAGGTTGAGTTTCTTCAAACTCTGGTCTTAAGAAGTTGACCTCTTTTAGAGTCAGTGTCTTCAGAGTCTGACTCCCAAGTTCTGATCCTTCAGATTTTAGATCTTTTAGATTTTCTTTAAATGTTCTTTTTCAGTACTAGTACTAAGTTATATCACAAATTTTAGTCTATGGTCCTGCATACTTGAACAAATATTAGTATACCAAATTGTTATTTAAATACTTTGTTATCATTAAAACTTTAGAGATATGGTATAAACCAAATTTCTTCCAACAAAGCCCATTAAAGGACATAGTACTCAACATAGTACCAAACTAAATCAAAACATAATGCCAAAAAAACAGCATTACAACATTACATTATAAAATAGTTCCAAAAGACATCTAACTTAACAGACATCCAAAATAGAGTTCTTAATGGCATCTACTTAGTCTTCTTGCTTGGTTGAGATAAATTGAGTCTAGTTATAGAGGCTGATTAATTCCTTGTTGTACTTAACCTGGTTGTAGGACCTGGTGATCTAACACTTCTAATTGGTCTCCTCATGCTTAACTTCTTAACATGACTTTTTCCAATTGCCCGTGCTGGAGTTCTTTTACTTTCCTGTGCAAGAGTTCTTCCACTTGATTGTGCAGGACTGGTTCCACTTGCTAGTTCTGGAATGGTTCCACTTGCTTGACTTGGTGCAGGTTGACCTTATATACCCTGTGGGGCAGGTTAACCTTGTGTACCATGTGTTGCATGACCATGTATAGACTAGTCCTTAATTGGTTAAGGACGTAGTAGCTTACAAGTTACCTTGTTACGACCAATTTTCTTGCACCTACTGCAATTAAAATGTAAACATGTTATCCTCATTTTTAAATTAGTGCCATCAATTTCTCCTTGCTTCAGGTTCCTTTTTTTTGCCTGTAAGGCATTTTTATTATAGAGGTGGTTGCACATCAGGATAGTCTGTCCTTTTACATGGGTTTGACCCATTAACATGGTAAATAACATGCTTGTATACCTATTAATATTTTTTTTGTAAATACCAGGAATATAGTCCTCAAGCCTTGTGTTTATGCTCTTCATGGAAGATATTGCATGAACAAATGACAATCCTCTAAGCTGCCATTTACTGCATGGGCATACATGGTCTTGAAAATTTACAGAGAATTTGTCACCAGAGTTTTCAATGGGCCTAACTTCAAAAATATGCTAAGCATACATTATGCAATATGAGCAATGCATATCAGCGAATTTAGTGAACATCAATGAGTAAAACTACATATAGGTAAAAATTAGTGAAATTACCTAACAATCCACAAGTTTGTGTATCCACTAACTCTCTCAATCCTAAACATTAAACAATACACATCTATGAAAAGAAATGAATATATAACCAAAATATCAAAATAATGTATATTTTGAGGATATACAACATCAATATAGTGTCTAAATCTTATCCTATTTTCCAATATTTCAATTTCTTCAAGCATAGTCACAATTGGCTTAGATCTTGCTTCAATTATGTCACTGTTAAAAGCCTTTGACATGTTATTCAACAAACTATCACACCTGGTGTTTATCCTAAACTGAGACTTGATCTAAAATCTAAGAGGTGTCTTCATTCACACCTCTCATTTCTTTCATCTCCCTTTCCCAAGCTTGAGGATATGTTGACTTGGAAACTTTTCATATTGTCTCTTTCAATTTATTTTCAGGAAACCTCTTTCTAAAGTTGTCGTACATATGGCGCACACAAAACCTTTGTTCCACGCTTGGTAAAAGCTCATCCATGGCCCGTAAAAGACCATGCTAATGAACATAACAGAGGTCAGTTAAGAAACATAAGATTAATAAAAATAAAGCATACTTAAAAATAGACAAATACCTTTTGTTATTCTGATATGAATGTATAGGTATGACACTAAGCTCTAACCAAGATCATTAATGAGTTGTTCCAAAAACCATGTCCAACTATCTGTTGTTTCACTTTCAACAAATCCAAAGAAAATTTTCTTCATTTGGATATCTTCCTATTGGTGCCAAAATCTCTCCTCCACATAGACCCTTTTAAAAACACCCATCCAGACCAATGATAAACTTGCATAATTTGAAACCCTCATTACATGATGCATAAAATATGTATGGTCTTTGGAACTGAGGCCTCTTTTCAATTGCATTATCTAGAACAATTTTTACATTTACCTTAACTGTTGATTGTTAGAACAAGATTTGTTCTGATCAATTATCTTAGTTTTGATGATAACAATAATATGAATTTTGCTTAAGATAATATGGTACTCTAATCCAATGCAATTTCCCTTTCAGGAAATATATAAAGAGTACGCATAATTCAGCGCTCAGAAGCTTTGTCTCAAAGGGTTCAGCATGCAACATCAGAACATGGTCTGGCAAGACATCAGAAGATGGTCGAAGCAGAATCAGAACATGGGTCTATGGAAGCATCAGAAGAACAAGAGAACAGAAGCACTGAAGTTCTGATGGTATCACGCTCAGAAGCACTTCAAGGTCAGAAGATCAGAAGATGCTATGCACCAAGCTGTTTGACTCTGATGATATTCAAACGTTGTATTCACAAACATCAGATCAGAAGAAAGTACAAGTGGCAAGCTACGCTGACTGACAAAAGGAACGTTAAAAGCTATTCTAGGCTACGTCAGTAGACACAGCGTGAACAAGGCTCGAGGTAGTTGACAAAAGCGTATTAACATTAAATGCGATGCTGTACGGAACACGCAAAGCATTAAATGCACTCAACGGTCATCTTCTCCAACGCCTATAAATATGAAGTTCTGATGAGAAGCAAGGTTAACAATTCTGCACCAAAACAACTCATATTAAACTTGCTGAAACGCTGTTCAAATCAAAGCTCAGAATCTTCATCTTCATCAAAGCTCACTACATTGCTGTTGTAATATATTAGTGAGATTAAGCTTAAACGTTAAGAGAAATATCACAGTTTGTGATTATCGCTTTTGAGAAGCAATTGTAATACTCTTAGAATTGATTACATTAAGTTGTAAGGAACTAGAGTGATCGTGTGGATCAGAATACTCTAGGAAGTCTTAGAAGTGATCTAAGCAGGTTGTAACTAGAGTGATCGTGTGGATCAGTAGACTCTAGAAAAGTCTTAGAGGGTATCTAAGCAGTTGTTCCTGGAGTGATCAGTGTGTGATCAGAAGACTCTGGAAGACTTAGTTGCTGACTAAGTGGAGAACCATTGTAATCCGTGCGATTAGTGGATTAAATCCTCAGTTGAGGTAAATCATCTCTGCGGGGGTGGACTGGAGTAGTTTAGTTAACAACGAACCAGGATAAAAATAACTGTGCAATTTATTTTTATCTGTCAAGTTTTAAAAGCTACACTTATTCAAACCCCCCCTTTCTAAGTGTTTTTCTATCCTTCAATTGGCATCAGAGCGCCGGTTCTAAGGTGCAAGCACTTAACCGTGTTTAGAAAAGATTCAGGAAGAGAAAAACGCTTCAGTAAAAGATGGTTGATGAAAGTGAAAAGTCTACACCTGCATCCACATCTGGCTCTGCTGAGCAATACAACGGTAACAATGGTTATACTAGACCGCCGGTATTTGATGGTGAAAACTTTGAATACTGGAAAGATAAACTGGAAAGTTACTTTCTTGGTCTAGATGGTGATCTATGGGATCTTCTGATGGATGGTTACAAACATCCAGTAAATGCCAGAGGCGTAAAGCTGACAAGGCAAGAAATGAATGATGATCAGAAGAAGCTTTTCAGGAATCATCATAAATGCAGAACTGTTTTGCTGAATGCTATCTCTCATGCTGAGTATGAGAAGATATCTAACAGGGAAACGGCCTATGACATATATGAGTCCTTGAAAATGACTCATGAAGGAAATGCTCAAGTCAAGGAGACTAAAGCTCTAGCTTTAATCCAGAAGTATGAAGCCTTCAAGATGGAGGATGATGAAGACATTGAAAAGATGTTTTCAAGATTTCAAACTCTTACTGCTGGATTGAGAGTTCTTGACAAGGGATACACCAAGGCTGATCACGTAAAGAAGATCATCAGAAGCTTACTCAGAAGATGGGGTCCTATGGTGACTGCATTCAAGATTGCAAAGAATCTGAATGAAGTTTCTCTGGAAGAGCTTATCAGTGCCTTGAGAAGTCATGAAATAGAGCTGGACGCAAATGAGCCTCAAAAGAAAGGTAAGTCTATTGCATTAAAATCCAATATCAAGAAATGCACTAACGCTTTTCAGGCTAGAGAAGAAGATCCTGAAGAATCAGAATCTGAAGAAGAAGATGAACTGTCTTTGATCTCCAGAAGGCTAAATCAACTCTGGAAGACCAAGCAAAGGAAGTTCAGAGGTTTCAGAAGCTCAAAGAAATTTGAACGTGGAGAATCTTCTGATGACAGAAGATTTGACAAGAAGAAGGTCATGTGCTATGAATGCAATGAGCCTGGACACTTCAAGAATGAATGTCCAAATCTTCAGAAGGAAAATCCCAAGAAGAAGTTTCATAAGAAGAAAAGTCTTATGGCAACCTGGGATGAGTCAGAAGATGATTCAGACTCTGAAGATGAGCAGGCCAACTGTGCGCTGATGGCGACAGAAGATGACGAATCAGAATCTACATCAGAATCAGATTCTGAAGAGGTATTTTCTGAACTTACTAGAGATGAGTTAGTTTCCGGTCTAACTGAACTTCTGGAACTCAAGTCTCAGATCAGTCTCAAATACAAAAAGCTGAAAAAGCTATTTGAATTTGAAACAAAGAAGCTTGAGTTGGAGAATTCTGAATTAAAAGAAAAACTTTTAAAATTATCCAATAATGTTGGATCTCCTTCTGATTCAGAAAAATCTACTCCCAGTCTAAACCATATTCTGAAAGAATATGATTTAAGTTTCAGGAAGTTCTTATCTAGAAGTATTGGCAGAAGTCAGCTAGCTTCTATGATATATGCTGTGTCTGGAAACAAAAGAGTTGACATTGGTTTTGAGGGTGAAACCCCATACAAACTTGAACCTGTTGATGAAATGAAACTCACATACAAGCCATTGTATGATCAGTTCAAGTATGGCCACTCCCATGATATTAGGCACACTTCACATGCTCAAAGTTTTCACATAACACACACCAAAAAGCATGTGACACAACCTAGGAAATATCATGAAACTCACATTAAAAATTATCATGTTGTTCCTCCTATTGCTTACAATGTTAAACCCAAGTTCAATCAGAACTTGAGAAAATCTAACAAGAAAGGACCCAAAAAGATGTGGGTACCTAAGGATAAGATTATTCCTATTGCAGATATTATTGACTGCAAAAAGGACAAAGCACAACATGTCATGGTACCTGGACTCTGGATGCTCACGACACATGACAGGAAGAAGGTCTATGTTCCAAGACCTGGTGCTTAAGTCTGGAGGAGTAGTCAAGTTTGGAGGAGATCAGAAGGGCAAGATAATTGGCTCTGGAACTATAAAGTCTGGTAACTCTCCTTCCATTTCTAATGTACTTCTTGTAGAAGGATTAACACATAACCTCTTATCTATCAGTCAATTGAGTGACAATGGTTATGATATAATCTTTAATCAAGAGTCTTGCAAGGCTGTAAATCAGAAGGATGGCTCAATCCTATTTACAGGCAAGAGGAAGAACAACATTTATAAGACAGATCTGCAAGATCTTTTGAGTCAGAAGGTGACTTGTCTTATGTCTGTTTCTGAAGAGCAGTGGGTCTGGCACAGAAGATTAGGTCATGCTAGTTTGAGAAAGATTTCTCAGATTAACAAACTGAATCTGGTCAGAGGACTCCCTAATCTGAAATTCAAATCAGATGCTCTTTGTGAAGCATGTCAGAAGGGCAAGTTCTCCAAACCTGCATTCAAGTCCAAGAATGTTGTTTCTACCTCAAGGCCATTAGAACTCTTGCACATTGATCTGTTTGGCCCAGTCAAAACAGCATCTGTCAGAGGGAAGAAATATGGATTAGTCATCGTAGATGATTATAGCCGCTGGACATGGGTGAAATTCTTGAAACACAAGGATGAGACTCATTCAGTGTTCTTTGATTTCTGCATTCAGATTCAATCTGAAAAAGAGTGTAAAATCATAAAGGTAAGAAGTGATCATGGTGGTGAATTTGAGAACAGATCCTTTGAAGAATTATTCAAAGAAAATGGTATTGCCCATGATTTCTCTTGTCCTAGAACTCCACAGCAAAATGGGGTTGTAGAAAGAAAGAATAGGACTCTGCAAGAAATGGCCAGAACCATGATCAATGAAACCAATATGGCTAAGCATTTCTGGGCAGAAGCAATAAACACTGCATGCTATATTCAGAATAGAATCTCTATCAGACCTATTCTAAATAAGACTCCCTATGAATTGTGGAAGAATAGAAAGCCCAACATTTCATATTTCCATCCTTTTGGATGTGTATGCTTTATTCTGAACACTAAAGATCATCTTGGTAAGTTTGATTCCAAAGCACAAAAATGTTTCCTTCTTGGATATTCTGAACGCTCAAAAGGCTACAGAGTATACAATACTGAAACATTGATTGTAGAAGAATCAATCAATATCAGGTTTGATGATAAGCTTGGTTCTGAAAAACCAAAGCAGTTTGATAATTTTGCAGATTGTGATATTGATATATCAGAAGTTGTTGAGCCAAGAAGCAACGCATCAGAAGCAGAGCTTCTCAGAAGCAAAGAATCGGAAGATCAAGTATCAACTTCTCTGGAGAATCTAAGCATTTCTGAAGAACCATCTGTCAGAAGATCATCCAGACTCATCTCTGGTCATTCAGAAGATGTCATTCTTGGAAAGAAGGATGATCCAATCAGAACAAGAGCATTCCTTAAGAACAATGCAGATTGTCAATTAGGTCTTGTATCTTTGATCGAGCCAACTTCTGTTGATCATGCTCTAGAAGATCCAGACTGGATAATTGCTATGCAAGAAGAACTGAATCAGTTTACAAGGAATGATGTTTGGGATCTTGTTCCTAGACCAGATGGATTCAATATAATCGGCACAAAATGGGTCTTCAGAAACAAGCTCAGTGAGAAAGGTGAAGTGGTAAGGAACAAAGCCAGACTGGTGGCTCAGGGTTATAGTCAGCAAGAAGGGATTGACTATACAGAAACCTTTGCACCAGTGGCCAGGTTAGAATCTATTCGTCTATTAATTTCATTTGCCACTCAACATAACATCACTCTCTATCAAATGGATGTTAAGAGTGCCTTCTTAAATGGTTATATAGATGAAGAAGTTTATGTCCATCAACCTCCTGGTTTTGAAGACTCTATGTCTCCTAATCATGTTTTTAAACTAAAGAAATCATTGTATGGATTGAAACAGGCTCCCAGAGCTTGGTATGAACGCTTAAGTTCTTTCCTTCTGGATAATGGTTTCACTAGAGGAAAAGTGGACACTACTCTCTTTTGTAAAACCTTTAAAAGGGATATTTTAATTTGTCAAATATATGTAGATGATATTATTTTTGGAACATCTAATGCTACACTTGGAAAGGAGTTTGCTGAGTCTATGCAGGCTGAGTTTGAAATGAGCATGATGGGAGAACTCAAGTATTTCCTTGGAATACAAATAAATCAAACATCAGAAGGAACGTATGTTCACCAAACCAAGTATGTGAAGGAACTTCTGAAGAAGTTTAATCTTCTAGACTGCAAAGAAGCCAAAACTCCTATGCATCCAACATGCATCCTAGGTAAGGATGAGGTAAGTAAGAAGGTAGATCAGAAGTTATACAGAGGTATGATTGGATCTCTTCTATATTTGACTGCTTCTAGACCTGACATTCTGTTCAGTGTTTGTTTGTGTGCTAGATTCCAATCAGATCCTAGAGAATCTCATTTAACTGCTGTTAAGAGAATTCTAAGGTATCTGAAAGGTACTACTAATGTTGGCTTAGTTTACAGAAAATCTAAAGAATACAACTTAGTAGGATTCTGCGATGCTGATTATGCTGGAGACAGAATTGAAAGAAAAAGTACTTCAGGAAGTTGCCAATTTCTTGGAAGTCATTTGATCTCCTGGTACAGCAAGAAGCAAGCAACTATTGCTCTATCAACAACAGAAGCAGAATATGTCGCTGCTGCTGGTTGTAGTACACAGATGCTCTGGATGAAGAGTCAGCTAGAAGATTATCAGATATTTGAGAGTAACATTCCTATATTCTGTGATAATACTTCTGCTATATGTTTATCTAAGAATCCTATTCTTCATTCAAAAGCTAAACATATTGAGATTAAACATCATTTCATAAGGGACTATGTTCAGAAGGGTGTTATATCTTTAAACTTTGTTGATACAGACCATCAATGGGCTGATATCTTTACAAAACCCCTGGCTGAAGATAGGTTTAAGTTCATTCTGAAAAACATCAGTATGGATTTATGCCCAGAATGAGAAGATGAGAAGTTCTCATGTATGAGTATCTTCTGAAATGAATGTGGAATTATTTTTTTAATCAGAAGTTCTGATTGAAATCTTTTAGAAATTATGATTCGGTTATTACTAACGTTTCATTGTCTAAGTTGATTCAGAACCTCTTTTAAAGCAAAACAGCTGTAACGTTTTATCTCGGGATGGTAAACCTGTCGTTACTATTCATGGATAAGCGCACGTGCAGTTGAAGGGACGCCGACCATAGGTAACTGTGCTAGTCACCTCATTTGTCTTTATTATCTCTCCTCATGTCACGTAACATTAAATGCTATTCATCATTCGTTTCATTTTTTTTTTAAATACTCTTCAAACGCTTCTCCTTCCCTCATATATGTTCTCTTTTTTTTACACTCTATCTGTGTTCTCTTTCCCTATCTCTTTGCATTCCTCATCAAGTTTTTATCTCTCTCTCCTCCGTTTTCGTCTCTTGCTCAAACAAGTTTTTTTTTTTGTTTAAAAATCCTAGCTCAAACCTAGCGTTCACCCTAAGCCTGTTGAAGATCTATGACTCAAAGGCGACAGATCTCTGCATATCTCGGGATGACTCTCCTAATACCTCTCAAGTCAGACCTCTTCTTTGATGTTGTTATCAACTTTCACCCAAAGACAGAAGACTTTCTTGAGTTATGGGAGGAGGTTAAGAATGATATTCTTAACTTCTATGTTAAGGGAAAGCCCCGTTTGCAACATTAGCTCTCTGTCTGTGAACTGTCCCTCTCTTCCTCTTTGGTCACTTGGATCTCTCCTACAGTGGAGGTTCTAGTCTGGAAGACAAGAGTCCACAGGGATTCTTGATGGGTTGACACCGAGCGTGTCCTGCTAGGGTGCTGTTTTTAATTTTTGTAGTTATTTCCTCTTGGGATGACTTTTTATGTATTTGCTAGGAATGTTTCTCATCTTGTTAAACATAGGAACCTTTTGTAATATCTTTTGATTATCAATAAAAAGTTTCTTTGTTTTTACATTCCAGTGTTTTTATTTGTCGTTTTATTCATCTGAATCTTTTGAAATATTCTTTTTGATGTTATGACAAAAAGGGGGAGAAGATAAATGATAAATGATTTGATTAATCTATCAGTTGCTGGGTAAAGCTCCCACACATTCACTAACAAGAACTGCAAGTTCTATATGGTTTAAGTGTTTTGCAGGTATAAAGAAGTGAAGAGAATCTTCAAAGCAAACACAAGAAGCTAAACCATGGAAACTGAAGCAAGCCGAGTGCTGTCAAGCTTCAGAGATCAGAAGCAAGAAAGAAGAATGAATCAGAAGCACTGATAATAGAATTTGATCCATATTTGTCTATTTGCTTTGACAAAATTCTATTTGCTCTGATACATTATTTTAGCCTATATGGCTCTGATACATATAATGTGTTCGAATATACATTTTATGTTCTGACTCGTTCATGCTGACTTTTGTCGTTTAGTTTTTGTTCTGTAACATTTCAGGATGTAGAGATGCTCAGATGATGCTCTGGTACATTCAACAATGTTCTGATACAAATCTAGCATGAAGTGATGTTGGTAGAAATTCAAAGCTCTGAAGCTATCCGAGGGAAGCAGAAATCAGAAGCTGCGAATGTTCTAAAGATCTAGAAAACTCAAGTTCTGAAGCTGTCCTAAATGGAAGCAGAAATCAGAAGCTGTGAATGTTCAGAAGATCAAAGAAATTCAAGTTCTGAAGCTGTCCTAGATGGAAGCAGAAGTCAGAAGCTGTGAATGTTCAGAAGATCAAAGAAATTCAAGTTCTGAAGCTGTCCTAGATGGAAGCAGGAATCAGAAGCTGTGAGTGTTCTAGGGATCTAAGGAAATTCTAGTTCTGAAGCTGTCCAATGGAAGCAGAAGTCAGAAGCTATGAATTCTCTGAAGACAGAAGCTTATATGATCGTCTCTACCGAAATAATCAGGGAAGTCTTTTATTAAAGTTCTTCGAGTATTTATTTCAGGGGGAGATTATTTATCTCAGGGGGAGATTGTTAATCTCAGGGGGAGACATATTCATATGCTTATGCTATAGCTGTGTAATTTGTCTTTTGCCGTCTGTTCTTTCTGATCGCAAATTCATATCATTTATATATGTTTTTGTCATCATCAAAAAGGGGGAGATTGTTAGAACAAGATTTGTTCTGATCAATTATCTTAGTTTTGATGATAACAATAATATGAATTTTGCTTAAGATAATATGGTACTCTAATCCAATGCAATTTCCCTTTCAGGAAATATATAAAGAGTACGCATAATTCAGCGCTCAGAAGCTTTGTCTCAAAGGGTTCAGCATGCAACATCAGAACATGGTCTGGCAAGACATCAGAAGATGGTCGAAGCAGAATCAGAACATGGGTCTATGGAAGCATCAGAAGAACAAGAGAACAGAAGCACTGAAGTTCTGATGGTATCACGCTCAGAAGCACTTCAAGGTCAGAAGATCAGAAGATGCTATGCACCAAGCTGTTTGACTCTGATGATATTCAAACGTTGTATTCACAAACATCAGATCAGAAGAAAGTACAAGTGGCAAGCTACGCTGACTGACAAAAGGAACGTTAAAAGCTATTCTAGGCTACGTCAGTAGACACAGCGTGAACAAGGCTCGAGGTAGTTGACAAAAGCGTATAACATTAAATGCGATGCTGTACGGAACACGCAAAGCATTAAATGCACTCAACGGTCATCTTCTCCAACGCCTATAAATATGAAGTTCTGATGAGAAGCAAGGTTAACAATTCTGCACCAAAACAACTCATATTAAACTTGCTGAAACGCTGTTCAAATCAAAGCTCAGAATCTTCATCTTCATCAAAGCTCACTACATTGCTGTTGTAATATATTAGTGAGATTAAGCTTAAACGTTAAGAGAAATATCACAGTTTGTGATTATCGCTTTTGAGAAGCAATTGTAATACTCTTAGAATTGATTACATTAAGTTGTAAGGAACTAGAGTGATCGTGTGGATCAGAATACTCTAGGAAGTCTTAGAAGTGATCTAAGCAGGTTGTAACTAGAGTGATCGTGTGGATCAGTAGACTCTAGAAAAGTCTTAGAGGGTATCTAAGCAGTTGTTCCTGGAGTGATCAGTGTGTGATCAGAAGACTCTGGAAGACTTAGTTGCTGACTAAGTGGAGAACCATTGTAATCCGTGCGATTAGTGGATTAAATCCTCAGTTGAGGTAAATCATCTCTGCGGGGGTGGACTGGAGTAGTTTAGTTAACAACGAACCAGGATAAAAATAACTGTGCAATTTATTTTTATCTGTCAAGTTTTTAAAGCTACACTTATTCAAACCCCCCCTTTCTAAGTGTTTTTCTATCCTTCATTGATCTCAACTTTGTTCATAGAATTTCATGACGATAGTCATAAATTCTAGTGTATTGCTTCAAAAAGGAACCATCAAACATTTCCCTAGCTGCACACTTAACCCTAAGTGCCATAGTTTTGTTTACACCAACATTCCATTTCATTTGAGTCATTTCCTTGATGTCCTTGATTTTCATTTTTAGATTATCTTTCAATGAGTTCTAAATTCTCTTACTTAACCATTTTTATCGTCATCATTTTTACATTGTAAGTTTTGCTACATTTATGAATATCCACCACTTTCCTCAATTTCCAAGAGTCCTCATATGGTAATTTGGCACTATAGGCATTCCATTGACACCCTTCCTTACATATAACCCTAACCCTTTGTTTCTCATTTCTAGCCAACTTTATATCCCTACCTGACTAGACTGCACATGTGGTGATTGCTTCCTTGAAATCAGCCTTGGTAGCAAAATAGGTCCCTAGTTCCCATTTATAGTTCGACATGTTTTATTGGAAATTTGAAAACATGGTATTTCTTCTTATTACATCCACTTTCCTAACCTATTTCACATCCACTCTCCAATTCCTCACTAGCATCCTCACTTTCAACCTCACTAAAGTATTTTTTTAATGTTTTTTTCTAGTACCTTCAGCCTGATCACAATAACCTAAAAAACTTTCATTACCCTCATCTAGTAAACCATCTGTACCAGTACTTTCATCTGAATCCTCAAATGCAACATCTAAGTCATTGTCATAGTGAAAGCTTATATAATCATTATTATTATCAGAACTCTAACATCTCTTTCATATGCATTAGTCAACTTAACATCATTAAATTCATCCCCATTCATCGCAACATTAGTCACCTTATCCACATCACTTTTTGTACCTTTGATAACTTCCTTATACAGTTTTAGAATCTCTTATTCATCTTCATCAAGCTTAACAACATCCTCTACGTTTATGGTCTCTTCCTCTAAAGGAACATTATAATAGTTAGGTTGAGAAAGAGGATGTTGTACATACATATGAACACTCAAATGTACCTTACATAAATCGGCTACATCTTGGGCACCTTTGTCATTAATTAGAGTAAACATACCAAATATGGGATCCTTGTATAATATTGATCCAACTTCTTTATAACCTAGTTCTTTAATAATCCCTACCACCTCAAAATATCTCCCCTTATCTACATCACATCTCACCTAAAAAACTAAGCCTTCATAGTTACTATACTCATCATCTACAAATTCACCTCCATGGTGAATAAAAACATGAAAAAATTCATCTAGTCGTACCCAATAAGCCCTAAATTTAAAAGAGGAAAAACTTTAGACTTACTAGTAAATTTGTCTTCCTCTTTTCGACTCAACCTTCGTTACTTCGTTATCACTTGTCGATTGTTTGTTCTCAGCCTTCGGTCTCAACCTTCATTCCTTGCCTTTGTTCCCAGCTCTTCGTTCTAATGATTTTGTTCTTAGAGAGTTCCCTTAGAAAATTTCTAACAAATGAGGTCAGTGAAGCCCTAATACCCTTAATTATTCCAACCCAGAAGAAAATAATCCACATAAGCAATTACTAATCCACAAAAGCAACAAAGGTAATTAAGGGACCAAAATAGTCATTTTTAAAATTAAGGGACCAAAATGAACCCTGACCTAGAGAAATTTGTTCATTTACAAATTGGTCTCAAAGAAATCATTTGAAAAACAAAGGTAAGAACTCAATGACGAACGAAGAAGGCAAGAGGTATACGATGATATACGAAACGAGGAAGATAAATGTTGGAACAATACGAAGAAGACAAGAGGAATACCTTGGTAAGTTTTTTTTTTTGCATTTTTCTAATTTAGGATTTTTATATGAATGTGGGGTTTATGTTCGTGTACGATTTCTGGCATGTAGAATGTTGGGTTTTTAGGGTTTTATATGAAATCGTGGTTTTTTTAAAGATTTCTAAATGGACAATTTCTAGGATTGTAGAATGTAAGATTTCTCTGTATTAGGCTTGTTAAAATTAATTGATGCTTGTTATTTTTTGTTGTATTAAGTTGTATTTTGTTGTAATTAGGTCATAAATTAATGAATTTGTTCATGTATTTATTCATCATAAAGGATTGTTTGTAGACGATAAATTATCCAAGTATGAAAATATTGTTTCAGAGCTGAAATGTGATGTTGATAAATGGAATTTTTTATGAGCTGATGGGGATAATTGAATAATTAGAATATAAGAAAGCTAAAATAATATGCTACAAGGATCCAATATTTGGTAATGCTTATATTGGGTGATGACAAAGGTTCCCAAAATATTACTAATTTGTCTAAGGTTCACTCGAGTGTTGACGTTTTTGCACAACATCTCATTCTTTAAGCCAAACAAATATAGAGCGTTGTAATAACTGTTATCACAACAAGGCAAAAGGTCATCAAACTCCTGACACACTGTCAACCTACTTCTCCACTCCTCTAGAGAAAGGCCCACCACTTATGCCTTCATCTCCCACATTTCAAGCTTATGGACACAAGTCTTAACCTCAAACTCCATATTACTAAACACCTTCTTATTTCACACCTTAAGTATCACCTTGAGAGATTTCAGCTTATCTTTGGGAGTGCACACCATCCAACCAGAATGCGCTCCTACCATTTAAGAATCCTTAACAACCAACTAAAATTTAGGAGTACCCGACAAAAAATTATTAAACCGAAAAGGCTTAGGACCTTAAACTTGTGAAGGATACTTAACCACAAGCAAACAGTGATAAGAGACATCCTTGGGAAAGGACCAAAGACTTCCATGATCCCACTCCTCTTTCCACCCCAGCGAGAGGATAACCTAATCCAACTTACTCATATACACCATGTTAGGGGTGGAACCCAGTAAATATTCTACCCAACAATGCTAAATCCACCAGCTCCATGGCCTCGATAAAGGCTCCAAACTCAAGGGATTCAGACAGGCCAGTTTTCTGAGTCCCAACACTAATAATTTTTCTCTCAGAGGGTCTAAGTACTTGATTGAAATCTCCCAGGACACACCACGTGCCCTCTAAAGATGCTTTCGAGCGAGAGTCAAGTATTCCCATCTCATTCTCTTCTCAAACATTCAAGCTCCACTCAAGACGAACCCCTAGGTAACTTGTACATGAGAAAGATAAAACAACCTTACCAACATCACAACTGCATATAGAAAACAAACCACTACTAGCTACCTATATCGACCCGAAACTCCAGTCGCAAGAGGAACTACCCCACAAACTCTAACACAATACCTCATCCACATGGTCTAACTTAACTTCTTGAATAACTATGAAGTATAAGTGAAACTCTCTAATAAAATCCCTCACCTTCCTCTTCTTAATACGGCCCCATAATCTCAAAACATTGAAAGATCCAATTTTCATTGGAGACTACGGAACTCATTGAGAGATTTAGCCTTGACATCTCTCGAATCCTGAATCAACCTCTCTAACTCTAAACAAAATTTGAAACTTCTAAATTTGGGCGAAGCTATTTTAATGAAAACATTCAAAACAAGTGCAGTGGCATGACACTTTTTGTTATTGAACAAAAGGGCATATGAAAACTAAATCTCAACATTAATTGTAACTAATCTTAGTTTGACGATTACAATCAATTCTTAATTTTTACAATCAATTTCATAAGTTGTGAAAATATCTTTTGTTTTCTCTCTTTCTATAAAAGATTACATCCTATAATATCTATTAAATCAAATTCACAAAAATATGATTATTTTCATTTGAATTAATTCAATTCACAATAAAAGTTATGGTTAAATTTTTTGGGTCACTAATCTAGTGGTTGAGATTTCGAATAAGCGAAATATCGTGAGTTCAAACCCACAACTCTATATTTAAATGTTCTTGTATAACTACCAACTGCAGTGATTGAACAAATTGTAATTAAATCTAATATATGAATAACTATTTCTTTTAATACGAATTGAATTAACCATATTTCATGAGTGTAAAAAAAAGAGATGAGCATGATATACACCTATGAAACATTTTCTTTCTATAAAAAAGAGCAAAAATGATCAACCATTAAGAAATAATAAATGGAGAGAGAGAGAAGAAGAGAGAAGCTATGGGAATAATATACCCGTCCTCATAAGAGAATGTTGGTGTTAGAATGGATCCCCATGCAAATGCAATGCATCACCAATTCACCATGCTAAGTTTTCAAAGACTTATGTAGATAGTTTGTTACTACATTTTCTGAATTCATAAAAAAAATAAAGAAAAGTGACTCAACACTTTATTCCCTTGTTGCCTTTGGGTTGAAGAAAATCGTACACATTTCGCAATTCCTTCGCTCAAACATAAGACTACAGTGAGGCCCCACTCTCTTTTTAACATGCTCTCGATTTTGACACTCTCAAAAGAAAAAAAAAACACATATTGATTTGTTTTTCTCTCTTTTTTTTCATACATATAATAGAATGCTACGAATAAGATAGAGGAGCGTTCATATATTTTACTTTTTCTATCAATTTTTATAATTTATATTCTATTTTATTTTCCACTTCTATGAGGCGCTATAATTACTAGGAATATTTGTTGTATTTGACTATTTTATATATGTTATATAAGACTATTATAATAACAAAGATAATGATGATTTTATCTAATTATTTATTATTAATATAATTTTATCATTATAAATATCTACCATAATAAATAAAGATTTTTTTTTAGTAAAAATAGCGGTTAACTTATAATTTTTTTTTTTTTATAATCAAAGAAGGTATATTAAAAAAAATCATAAGGGGTGCTAATCCATCTGATAATTGATGACTGATAACTTATAACTTATGACCGATGATTGAGACTGATAGCAAATAAGCTAATTG